>NW_027052475.1:0-33058 GCF_036321145.2 Pelmatolapia mariae | reverse complement strand
CAGATGAGTGAAGAGAGAAAAGCCTTATTAAATTTCTGAGATGTCTGCTGCATATCTAAAACAGTAATTTGTTCTTAAAATGATTAAGCTTCCAGTTACGTCCACAGATTGTTGAACAAAGACACCATTTTTGTACTTGTGCTTCTGCACAACTCTACACTAGAACAACCAATATGTTATTGTTACTGAATAATTTAAGCTCTAATTCAAATGATTTCACAAAAATATCAGCTGTTTAGGAATTATAGTCCCTCATTTTGTGAGGTTTTATAAGTAACATGACAAACTAATATAATTTTAGATTTAATGATTATTTTGGATGAATGAAGTCAATGACTGCATGAAGTCTAGAACCCATAGACATCAAGAAATGCTGTGTTTACTCCCTTGAGATGCTCTGATAGGCCTTTAGTGCAGTAACCTTCAGTTTCTGCTTGTTTGTGGGACCTACTGCAGTCACTTTTGCATTTATCAACTGAAAAGCTGCTCTGATGGACTGAGATCAGGTGAAGAACTTGGGCACTAAAGAATATCCTATTTCCTTGCATACCACTTGGGTTTCTTTTGCTATATGCTTTGGGTCTCTATTCAGTACCAATGTGAAGCAATGTGCAATCACCTTTGGAACATTTGGCAAAATCTGAGCAAAGAGCATAGCCCTACACTTTAGAATTCATTCTGCTACTTATGGCACTAGTGGCTCATTTCCGTGGCAAGCCACACATGCCCTGTATTTTTTTTTTAAACTGTGCAGGCTCTTTTAGATGTTTTGTGACAAACTCTAATCTTTTTCTTCTTCAGTGTAACCAGCGGTTTGCACCTTGTTGTAAACCCTCTTTAAAAGAAGACTTTATAGAGGCACCTTTATGAATGTATTTATATTCATGAAGATGTCTCTTGACTCTGATTGTAGAAGTTTTTTCTCTCTCCCTCTGGTAGGTTTGTTTTGGCTTTTCATTTGCCACTTGCAATGACATCTCTTTGGGCCTCATGTTAAAAAATTAATGTCAGAGGCTGTAAAATACAAACTGAACACTGAAGTGCCTTCAGATGTTAAATATGGTTCGTCATGAAATAACAATTAAACAGGCCTTGCCTGGCTATGAACGGCCTTGTCACTGAAATATCTAATTAATTTTGGGTCTGTGTATAAAGATAGCTTAGATAGATAGATAAGATAGATAATTCCTATAAATCTAGGTAAATTTTCAAAAATAAAACATAAGCCATGATACTGATGACATGATGGCATCTTCTTTAACTAGAAATTAATGATTATAAAAGGCAGGTGAGTGAATGTGCTAAGGATTTGTGCTAAGGTCATTCTCAAGGTAATCTTTATTATCCCCGAAGGCCAGTTTGTTGCACAGACAGAAGTGAATACAATCAGCATCAGCAGTGAGCACGTGTCAAATAAATACATAAATAAATGTATAAATAAAATTGCATCATGCTTTTATTCTACCCTTATAGATTTAAAAACTGTCTATAGAGTTCAGAGGGCCTGGAAAATAAGTCAGGATCGAGAATCCAGAAGATTAAATCTTAAGAGTAATGCCATTATCAAATCTCCCAGTGGACTACTGCAGTATAAATCACATGTTTTACAACACTTATACTGTCACCTGGTAATGTGCACAGTGTAAAGCCAGCCACTAATCATAAATCACAAACCCGCTCCCTGAAATCGACTGCCTCCTCATTCTGTACAACACATGCTCATGTGTCAAAGGAGCCAAAGTAAGTTTAAAGAGCCAAATCTCAGTTTTTTGGGGGGTTTATTAAGTTCTACACCCCAAACATAACCTAACCTAAACCAATGTGTGTCAAACCAGCACCAGTACAGAGATATGGGATGGATTTTTCTATTAATCCATTATTCCTAATCTAAACAATCCAGCTAAAATAACACCACACACAAGGTTTGACTATTTGTGTCTTAAAACTAGTGAGTAATTTAACAAGCAAATGATGATGGGCTAAAAAAAAAACTATGAAAGACCCCTGGAGTGTTTGGAGGTGCTCCAATTAAGGAGAGAAGACTGGGGAAATGCCCCTCCCTATAAATACAGACATACTGTACATACAGTGTAAGCACTGTGAGAATCATGTTCTTTGATTTCTCCAGAGCCTTCAACACTATTCTTCCCTCGGTTCTGAAGGACAAGCTGGAGAACTCTGGAGTGGACCATCACCTCACTACCTGGATTTTGGACTACCCTCACCGACCGACCACAGTATGTGAGGACTCAGGGCTGTGTGTCGGACAGGGTCGTCTGCAGTACGGGGGCCCCACAGGGAACGGTTCTGGCTCCGTTCCTCTTCACCATCTACACTGCAGACTTCTCCCACAACTCCACCCAGTGCTTCCTGCAGAAGTTCTCTGATGACTCTGCTATAGTCGGCCTCATCACTGATGGGGACGACAAGGAGTACAGAGGACTGACTCAGGACTTTGTGGACTGGTGCCAGCTGAACTACCTCCAGATCAATGCCAGTAAAACCAAGGAGCTGGTGGTAGACTTCCGCAGGCACAAACATCCTCCACTGCAACCACTGAACATCCAAGGTATGGACATTGAGACTGTGGACAGCTACAGGTACCTTGGTGTTCATCTGAACAGCAAACTGGACTGGACTCATAACTCAGACGCCCTCTACAGGAAAGGGCAGAGCAGACTGTACCTGCTGCAGAGACTCAGGTCGTTTGGAGTGGAGGGCCCACTCCTGAAGACCTTCTATGACTCTGTGGTGGCCTCAGCCATCTTTTATGGTGTGGTCTGCTGGGGTGGCAGCATCTCTGCTGGGGACAGGAAGAGACTGAACAGGCTGATCAGAAGGGCCAGCTCTGTTCTAGGATGCCCTCTGGACCCAGTGGAGGTTGTGAGTGACAGGAGAATGGTGGCTAAGCTGTCATCCCTGCTGGACAACATCTCCCACCCCATGCATGAGACTGTGACAGCACTGAGCAGCTCCTTCAGTGGGAGACTGCGGCACCCACGGTGTGGGACGGAGAGATTTCGCAGGTCTTTCCTCCCCACTGCTGTCAGACTGCACAACAAAGACTCCAACTGATCAACACACACATTCACACATGTGCAATAACACTAATGTGCAATAATCTTTTCTGGCATCGTTGTATTTTTACTGAGTTGTATATAGCACTTGTATTCTATTTTTATCTTATTGCATATTTTATTCTATTTTATTCTACTGTATATAGTATTTTATTTTATTCTATTCTGTACAGTTGTGTACTGTATTCATTCTTATTTTATTCTAATTTTTGCTTCATAACTTTTGCACTGTCCACTTCCTGCTGTGACAAAACAAATTTCCCACGTGTGGGACTAATAAAGGTTATCTTATCTTATCTTATCTTATCTTATACAACGTATGAACACACTAACCTGAAAAAGATTATAAAATCATTTCTGTGTTTGTTCATTCATAAGGAAAAACTGTACGAACGGGGTCCCGTTCCCCCTGCACCCTCACATTTTGTTAATGTGAGGGTGCAGGTTGACCTTGGATAACCTCTAGAAACTTTTATTAATATCTTTAAAACGATAGCAGCACAAACAAAAAATTTTGCAGCGCAAACAATGCCATGTTTTGAGGAAAATGCATTGCACAACATACACACCAACACCAAAACCAGATCCTAGCTGTGAAGCATGGTGGAGGGAGCATCATGGTTTGTGACTACAGTGGTCACCCAAGAATAGACTTTATTGAGGCAACCTACTCAGATATGTTGATGGGATGACATGTCTCTTTTGTGCGAGTCATTCCTCCTGCACCTGGTTCCAGTGCAGTCATCAGGCAGAGAGTGTATCATGGAGAGGTGCTGCCACGGTTCCTCCCCAGACTGTCCCTGTCTACATGGTGACATGTGGGCCACATTTATTCGAAATCTGCTTTTGTAAATATTAGTTTACTTACTTTGTGCGTTGGTGCTTCCTGCAGTAAACAACCTAGAAACTTTGCCTACACCCTGTTTCCTTGGGAACCCACTGATCTGATCTGGTGACAGCTCCAACAATTTAGCTACATTTTTGTACAACCTCAGTAGCCAGAGGAACAGCTGACCTGTACTTCACTTTCACCACACTCTCCAGCTGCATGAAAGTCACCAGCTAACCCAGCTCTCCACCCACGCTCTGCCTCCTCGTCAATTCAAAGCACCTGTGAGCCTCACAATTTAAAGCTGCTCACTATGCCTTCCCCCCTTGACCCATTTATGTAGAATAAAGTTCACTTAACTAATTACTGACCTCTGAGTCTGCTTCTTGGGTCCTGCAAGTACATGACCGTGATACTGACTTGGCGTGTTTATGGAAGCAGCTATCAGAACATGGGTACACTGTGGTGATAAAGGGACATGATCAGCAACAACACTATTGGCTGTGACATTTAAAAGATGCTCAGCTGGTACAAAGGGACTCAAAGTGTACCAAAATTCCTGTTCTTAGCTGACGTGAGTGGCACCCACTGTGGTCATTTGCTGCTGTAGCTCATCTACTTCAAGGCTTGACATGTTGTGCATTCAGAGATGCTCTTCTGCATCCCCTGGTTGTAACTAGTAGTTATTTAAGTTACTGTTGCCTGAAGCAGCCTGTCCATTCTTCTGTGACCTCTGACATCATCAAAGCAATTTTGTTTACAGAACTGCCACTCACTGGATATTTTCTCTATTCTCAGTAAGCCCTACATGTGACCCTGTGCGAAAATCGCAGCAGATCAACAGTTTCTGAAATACTCAGACCGGCCTACCTGGCATCATGAACGACGGCACATTCAGAGACATTTAATTCTAATTTCCTGTCTTACCGTCTCTATTCTGTTGCTCAGTTTGAACTTCAGCAGGTCATCTTGATCATGTATGCATGCCTAAATGCACTGTTGCTGCCATGTGATTAGCTGATTAGATATTGACTTTAACAAGAAATTAAGTTTAATAAGAAGGCATACCTAATGAACTGGCTAGTGGTACAATGTAGCTTTGTGTGGTGGCTTTGACATCTCTGGGCCTAGATGTTGTGCTATGTCCAAGGAAATGATGATTCAAAATCATATTGAATAACTTTACAGGAGGATGTCCCAGCAGTAGTTCACGACCTGAGGTTTAGGAGAGGTTGTTGAAGCAAAAAGACCGCAGACGCAAGCACAGAAGTAAAATCAATAGAAAGCTTGACACAGAATAAATTTCAAGTTTTGGAATGGCTCCATCGGAGACCTGACCATAGCCCAAATAACCTGAAGAGGAATTCCTATAAATACTGATGATCATTGATGATAATTCCTGCTAATTGCTTTCCCAATCTCATTAGCAGCTACAAGAAACATCTAATGGAAATAAAGGAGGTTTGATTACTTTTGTTCAGCTTGCACTGTTGAGCGACTGTTTAATGCATCAAACAAAACTGTGCGTTATTAGTTTAGACAGATTGTGTGTGACTTTAATTATAACTTGGCTGAAGGTTAAACCACACCTTACGAGTGGTCATTGCAAAAATCCACCTAAAACAAAATTGTTTACACACTTTAGAAACTCTATGTGAAGGGATCAGGCCAGAAAAAGCAAGACCTGAGGAGGAAGATGAGGATAGGATGGGGAGCAAGGAAAATCACAGGTATATTCCAATTTAAAGCTGTCATTTGGCACAGTGATGATATGAGAGCCACATGCCAGGCCAGCAGGATGTCTTCCAAAGATACAAAAGTGTAAATACAAAAAAAGCATGTGTCAGTGGAGTCTATTTTCGCTACATTCCTTCATATTTTTGTTTAAAAAAGACAAAACCGTTCTTAATTTAAATGCATGGCACCAATTCACATGGGACGTGCCAACTCTTAGCTCATGCCAGCCTGGTGCTTAGGATAGGGCACAGAGACAGCTGAGAAGAGTAGCCTCCTGATCTGGTACTCTGTCAGCTGTGTGAGCCTGCTGTCATTCCCTGACAGCAGGCTCACACAGCTCCATGTGATCCTGTTGTTTGTTTGGCCCATTCTCAGGGTAGGGCATGTCTCTCACAGCAGCTAGCCCACAGAAGCATTACACACTGCAATCCAGATTAGTTAGGCCATTGATGGGTAATTACAGACTGGCAGCGTGCAGGTTTGCTCCTGCTCTGGCTACATGAGGGTAAAACTATTAATTCAGTTTTCAGTTTCCCATAAAATAGACTGAATTGTGAATGCCAGTGCCAGCAGCTCTGGTGGCAGAGGGACCGCTGATGCAGGTCAGCGTTTTCCTCTTATTCACACTGGCAAAGGGGCACAAACAGGCAGACAAATACACCCGGAAACATCTCTATGATCAAGTTTAAAGACCTAAGAAAAAATATTTTTTAATATTTAATGATAAGTTTAGAAAACTATTTTTTTTAAAAAGAGACTGTGATGAAAGAAAAGTGCAAGATTTTACTTAAAGATAGAGAGACACAGTGAATCTTAGGATCTCTTGCCAGAGCTGGCCGGGGTATGCATTGCACTGCGCATGTCATTTCATTTGCACTCATAATCTGCGTGTAATTAGCATCTGATTTTAAAAAAGCTGCAGCTAATTATGCTATCACTGATTCTGACAGCCATGTGGGATTTGCCCAAATTAACGAGATCAGAAAGTGAAATCAAACTGAGTGCAGCTACGCAGAAAAGATATATTCATTAAATTCAGCAAGACAATTTAAAATATTTGTCGAGGTTGTAATTAAACTGTAATTGGCTAAATAAATGTGCGGGTGTCTAATTGAAGCTCCTTTATGAAGAGGGGTTTGTACGATCAATTGATCAATTAAACAAGAGAAAAACAACAAACAAGAGATCCACCCCACTACTTCACTATATTTTTGGTTTTTTAAGGTGCCTTTTAGCTATCATTTTGGGGATTTTGAACTCATCCTAACCAGTTTGCACACTGTGAAGCCTTTACAGACTATGTTTGGTCTAACCTCCAAAAGGCATATTACTCCTCTTGAAATATGCATCTACCTTTAAGATGAAGACAATTTCCCGTGCAAATTAAGGCACAATTTAAAAAAAAATGTATGTAACATATGTAAAGTAAATCTCTCACTGTTTGGGCTATCATTTTGAAATGAATATTATTTCACAACTCTGCTCAGTGAAAGATATTCTCTGTTGGGCTACACATAAACCATGCCAAAATCCCTTCTCTGTAGTTTGTTGTTATGCATGACATTATACAGCATCTGCAAAAGAAAGTTTTCTGTCACGGTCCTCCAGTCCTCCTGGGCAGATTCACCTTTCTGTCTGTCTCCCCTCCCCTGCCTGTGTGTGTGTGATTAACCACGCTTCTATTGAACACCTGGAGGTCACGATGCCTTTAAACAGAGGCAGCATCATCCCAACCTGCTGCCTGTATTTGGACCGAAGGAAGACCTTCAGGAGATCCCGCTGTTTTGCTCCGTGTCGAGTACGTTCCCATTTCTCCTTCTGTACAGGAAAACCTGGCGTGTTTCTGGGAGACAAATTAACCAAATTAACCACACTATTAAATAGCTTATGGAGGAATCATTGTGGAGGATATTGGCCCACTCTTCTTTACAACACTGAGGCCTCCACACATTTGTTCATGCACAGCTCTCTTAAGGTCTCGCCACAGCCGAGACTGGGTTAGTGCAAGACTTGATTCTTTCACCGTGCTGTGCTTGAGATGCTGTTGCATGACCCAATTTAAACCAAATTTTAACTCTCAGACAGATGTCTTCCCATTTGACTCTAGAATACTTTGGTGTACAAATGGGTTCAGGGTCAACAGGGTTGACTCAATGACTGTAAGGTGCCCAGGCCCTGTAGCTACAAAAAAAGTCCAAATCATCACTCATTCTTTAATCAGTGACATTTGGTATGTGGTGCTATAGATTATGGACAAATATATCCACCTGGACTTTATGTGCCCAAAGGACATTTGTTCCAGAAGTCTTATGAAACTTTGCCAAGCTAAGCCATCCTGCCATGCATACTGTACTTAACAGAATTTTCATATATCTATACTTTACTTGAGTACTTATTTTTCTGACAACTTTTTTACTTTTACTCCCTCCATTTTTAAATAAATATATGTACTTTCTACTCCTTACATTTTCAAAGAAGGCACATTACTTTTGGTTCAGCTGTATCATTTATAGCTTTTTTACTCGGGGGTTAAAGTGGGCCAGAAAGAGTGCAGGTGTGTAAGCTGTGCTGGTGACTTCAGCATTTAGCTAGCACTAGCATGCTTAAGCATGAAGCATGAAGCGAGGGCCATTTTTTAAGTGCCAGGTAATTTCAAATTCAACAAACATCAGCAATCACACAAATTGTTTGTGTGCAGTTTGTCGCACAGCGTGTTGCCAGCTAAAGGTCCAGCTGCTGTATTTCACAGGGAGGAAAAAAGAAAGAGGGCTAACTTCACTCAGAGGTGGAGAAAGACCAAGAGAGGAAGAAGAGAGGTTATATTTAAAGGTAAGGACAGACAATGACACTTGATAAACTAAATTAAAGCATCTAATGTCATCATTTTAATCACATATTGTATTTGTATGTGGTGTGTTTTGATAAACATCCTGTGTACATCTTGTTGAATTCAGTTGTGTAAATCTTCAAAGAGCAGCGGGTCAGCTGATATCAGCCTGTACAATAAGAAAATCTACTGAAGCTCTAATTAGAAATTATTGTGAGTTGATTCTTTCCTCCACGCTGAGCCGCTATACAGATCTTAGGGTTCCCCCACCTGCTGATTGCACTGTAACCCTTGATTGTTCTCATTTTACTGTTTAGGTGTGGAGGCAAAGACACCTCCTACGATGTAGGCAACAGAAAATAGTTGTTTTTTTTCCATTTCCTTTCACTACAGACGTCCTCCATAACAGATTCAAGCTGAGTACATTCCTTAGAGTAAGAATTTACATTTGAATAACGCTCATATTCTCTTGTACTAATATTATTTTATTATTATATTAATAT
The DNA here is from genome assembly GCF_036321145.2 of Pelmatolapia mariae. Classification (NCBI taxonomy): domain Eukaryota; kingdom Metazoa; phylum Chordata; class Actinopteri; order Cichliformes; family Cichlidae; genus Pelmatolapia; species Pelmatolapia mariae. The sequence continues at coordinate 24,085 of NW_027052475.1, read as the reverse complement.
AGCACAACCTTCAGTTATCTTTGTACAGGAACGGTTAGTAGAATTGCCTTTCAAGGAGATAATGTTTATGTTCTTACTTTGAGTACATTTCAGAGCCTGTACTTTTTCATTTTTACTTAAGTAAAGAAGTTGCTTCAGTTCCTAAGTACATTTAATAAATATAAATAGCTTTTACTGTTGTTTAAGTACTTCTAGTGTGAAGCAGATGGTAGGTTGCGTACTTATACTTTAAATAGGAAAGCCGGGATATACTCTAAACACTAAAAAGACTTTAAGAGTGATAACCTTTTATTATAACTGTCTCATTAGACCGGAGTTGTAAACTCTGATGGTTTGAACAAAGTGGTAAACCCAGACTAGACAATCTGATTTGGTTTCATCCTCAAATGCTGAAAGGACTCAGCGCACAGATTAGCAGAATGTGGAATAACATGATAAGAAGTACTTTATGTATTCCATATTTGGGAAACTCATTTGTTAATGCAGTGGAAATAACCATGTGTGCAAAGCAAAATGGGTTTCCTATTTGTTCCATGTAATCATCATTTACTAAATATAACACAAGTCATTAGACTCCAATGCCGTATAGCAGAGTGCATTTAAACATGCTCACTGTAAATCTAATTTTATGATCCCTGCTGAGCTCTCCAGGGTTTCCCATCTAGCGCATTGCAGTAAATGGACAAATGGACTTCTCCTGCCTTTTTTCTTTCTGTTTCTCCTTAGGTACACAGAATCCAGACCGGTCCTAATTTGGAATGTTCAGCTCTGATTGGATGGAGGAGAATTTGTAAGGACCAACCAGGATTGAGGACTCTCCTATAAAGGAAACTTACCTGTGGCTGGACTCTCACTCTTTCCTCCTCAGTGCTATGACTGTCCTGTGCTGCTCTGGAGAGATTCTTTTGTTTGTTTAAGGTTTGTGGTGGGAGTTAGAGGACTAGGTAAGTTTGGGGTACCCTGTACATTAGACACACTAGGTAAGAAGGTTGGTGCCACCCATGTAATGGTTTTGGTGAGCCTTTTTGTTAGATAAGGATATTAGGGTTTACTCCCTCTTCCCAACCAGGGGTCGTAACAGTCTCTTTCTGACACCAGCTGTATTGTTCAAATATTCAGGCTTACATTGAGCCATTAGCTCCTTTGACATAGATCTCAAAGTAAGAAAGGCATTAAAAATATAACCATAACCATATATGCCAATTATTTTTTAAGAGGTTGGACCACAGCCTTGTATGAATATTAAAATACCAAACCCCACACTTGATGTAGTAAAATTTTTGTATGATTCTATTTTATGATTAAAAGAGAAAAATTCTTCCAAAGGCAGCGCTTTACGGGAATGTAGGATGGAATTCTCTTTACATAAGATTCAAAAGACTGAGCAGCAAATGAGTTTGGCTGACTCCCTACAAGCTGCATGTTACTATGAATTGCTTTAATGGCCATTAAATTCTTCATCCCATTTACTGCAGTTAATCTCCACTCTTTACATCACTGTCACTGAGACTGACAACACTGGTGGCACAGACAAGTTGTGGCTGTCAGACCTTGATAATTACCTGCTAACATTGAGGATTCATTTATCCTGTTCTTATTGTGTAACTTGATCTTTGCAGGGAAACGATATACACAGCATGCACCTTCACACATTTTAAAACTTAATCAGAGTGGCTTCTCATTACTCTTAATTAAGTGTGATGGAAAGACTGAGTTTCTGATCATGCATCCTAAGCTGCTTTTTATTTTCAGAGATTGGTTTTAGAACATTGCTGGCTTCATCAGGTTGTTAATCTGATGGCACTTTTACATTAATATTTTTCATGGCCTCACTCAGACATAGAGAGAGAAACAGAATGAACCATAGCTGTAGCACGATACCATATGGTATGCATAAGATTTGACAGGACATTAATCGATCATCAACTTTGTTAGGTATACACATTCAGCTGTTTGTTAATGCCAATTCCTAATCAGCAAATCAGATGGAACCAACTCTTTACATTTTGGCATGTAGACCGGGTCAAGATGACCAGCGTTTTCAGTGGGAGAAACGTTTCTCCCACTGAAAACGCTACGTCCAGATGAACTGAATCAACTTTGGGAGATTTACCTACCTGGATGATTGAGAATGCATCAAGAAATTTTATGTAAACAACATAAAAGAATCAATAATGGCGTTGTAATGGTATAAGGAATATATTCTTGGTATATTTGGGCCTATTGTTACTAATCACGTGTTTCCCTTTATGACCACAGTAAGCATGCCAAATATCCTTGGGCAAGATACTAACCCCAAGTTGCTCTCTGATGCATTCATCGTGTGTGAATGTTAGGTAGAAAGCACTAAGAAAAATGTGCTTGTGCGAATGGGAGTGAATGCACAAGCGCTTTGAGTGCTCAAGATTGAGTAGAAAAGCGCTATATAAGAACCAGTCCATTTACCATTTACATTATCTCTGGGATGTGGTGGAACTGCATGATGATATTATATCAATGTGGACCAAAATCTCTAAGGAATGTTTCCAGCACCTTGCTGAATTTGTGCCACAAAGAATTAAGGCAGCTAAAAGAACAAAAGGGGGTCCAACCCAGTAGTTTTTCGTTTTAGTCTCATCTCCATGAAGGGGAGAGAAAGGTTTGAACTGGAAACCTCAGTTTTATGGAGCTTGCTCTGCTTTCCTAAAATAATGTTTTTGTTTTTTATGTTTCTTTTGTTTAGCATTGTTACGTTATTAACTCAAAGGAGGGTTCCTTTGCGTGTGGCTCGTTTATCAAAAGACTGTAAAGGGATTTGCCTTTAAGGAACCTGTGTGTTAAGGGAGTATAAAGGAGGAAAATTCAGGTAGGGGGTGGCCAGTCTGATCGAAGCAACTAGGACATGGAGAGAAAGAGATTGAGAGTTGTACTCTCAGGACTTAGCATGGAAATTAACTCCCCACTAAAACAAAGGCCTATCCAGGCCGATAACCTTGACTGTGGTGTCTTTGGACAGTAGGCCTGAATTTCCAGACTACAAGTTCACTTAGAAAAAAGAAAAAAAAAACAAGTTGTGCGCTCTACTTTCAGTGTAAGCATGGTGGTTTTCTTCTGGTCACTACAAGAACGTTTCTTCTTTTTTCTTCTTTAGGCAGTTTTTTTTTTTTTAACTCATAAGGTATAACTAAAGAAACGACTGGTGAATGTGGTGCATATTATTTGAAGTAAGAGTTAACATGCTGGCTACATTTCCATAGTGCTTATGGAATAATTGGAGGTCACTTTCTATGTGTAGTTTATGGTCTACATAGATCCATACTTTAGTGAACACATCAGACAGTTATTAACATGGTAGCTTAAAAACTGTGACTCTGTGTGACAGCACATCTGTGTGCAGTAAAGCAACCAATGTGGTGCTAGATTCTGATCAATCACATCAGTGTTGGGGATAATTTACGCTGATTAATTAATCAGAAATTACATTTTAAATTAAGCCAAAGTAACAGAATTCCAGAAAAAGTTGGAAGCGACAAACAATTTGCCAAAGCCAGATTATAGGCATTACTGGCGAGTATCTTCAATCTAAAATCTGAAAGACTTTACCTTGAAATGTATATGTTAGTGCATACTTTAATTTAATTCAGTTTTATTTATAAAGCACCAAATCACAACAACGGTCAACTTAAGTCATTTTATATTGGAAGGTAAAGATCCTACAATAAACTCAACAACCAGATGACCCCCCTCCCTAAGAAATTACTTGATAGTGGTAAGGAAAAACTCCCTTTCAAGAGGAAGAAACCTCTGGCAGAACCAGGCTCAGGGAGGGGTAACCATCTGTCACAACCAACTTAGGCTGAGGGGTGGGAGACGAGACAAAAACCACCCTGTGGAAAAGAGCCAGAGATTAATAATAACTCTAGGCAACTAAAAGCACACTAAATGTTTCCCTTTTCACCATCTGTGCATGCACAGTGTTGGTGTTGAAATGTAGGGAAAAGCCTTTTTGCAGCAAAAAGACCTGTTTGACATATGTAACTGTTTTTCCACAACAGGATTTGGCTTCCTCTTATTTGGCAAGTGATTAGTTTGGTCTATGTAAGGCTGTGAGACAGTGATGGAAGGCAGGTGTCTAGTCAGAAGCATTAGACTTGGCAGCCCTGTTTTGTCACGTTATTGCTGTTTAGAGGATTCTCCAAAACAGCTAAGCTACTCACAAAGATGTAGTAGAAATGTATGCAGTTGTAATACTTTGCATGCCTGTCTGTAAATATGAGAATATCAATTCTGACTTCTATCACACTGAAAAAGATGCTTAAATGTTTGTAGCTACAATCCTCGAAGATTTGGTGAATGGTGACACATTCACACGGCCCAATGCTAAAAAGGAGAGTAAATGAGGCACACAGGGCATTAGTATCAAGGGCACTGAATTAGGTGGACCAAGGGTCAACTGGCCTCCCCTACACTACACGCCTGCCCCACTTTCTTGTTAACTGCATCACATTCAGTGTTATACTTGCTGACCTAATTACCTGCATATTCATCTACACACACTGGTTTGGTTACTTGTGTGATTACCCCCAGGACCATTATGAGGACAGTCACAAGTTATTTTAGTTTTTATTTAATAGAACCAGGATCCACAGGCAATGAGGATCCATCAAATGGAAGGCAAGACTCAGTGAGTGGAGTCCAAGCAAGAAAGATAGCAGGATGTTCTTAAAGGCAACGAATTGACAGCTGGCAAGTCTGCAAGGTTGTGACCACTACAAATGGATCATTCTTTGACAAAATCAAAGTTTGAAGGAGAAAATCGTTAAACTAAAATCATTATTCCTACTTTGCCAATATCCAGACTTTTTATTCTGTTTACTAAAAGTATTTTTCTGGTTGACCCAAAACTTTTCTAAGAAATATAAAAATGAAATGTAGACTCACATCTAATTAAACTAGTTCTTTTGAAACGGTCAGACAATGAATGGATTAATAAAGAGGCATTCTTCTAATTATATGGGGTGCTGCAGGACACAATGACCATTTATTGAAAACACTCTGACTATGCAGGCAGTTTAGGGATTTATTTCAGTGTTTTAATAATCACAAAAGGACATATTGTTCCTGAGTTCAGGTTTTCTAGCTGCTGGAGACCTTGGGGTAGGTCTGGAGCATGCTGTAGAGATTAAAGGTATATCTCATTGGGCCCTGGAATGCCTTGAGATCTCCCAGGAGGGGCTGAAAACATTGCCAGGAAGAGAGACATATCGGACTGTCTGGCTTAGCCTGCTGCTCCTGTGATGCCTCTCCCAGGCAGAAAATGAAATGGATGTTGTTGTTTAAAAATAGTATTTAAAAAAGCAGACACTGTTACTGGCTTTGAGTTCTATCCATCATTAAAATAAATTTTGAACAAATGCACAAAATGTGCAGAAAAAAAGATGCAGTAATCCTCTTATAAATCACAAGCAGCTATTTTCTTTTAAGATTTTGGGGCTACAAAGCAAATTTTTAGCATTCATGTAAAGATAGAGTAAAATTTCTAAATTACCAGAACAAGAAGGTATCTGGTGCACAGCTGCTTCAAATTGAAGGTTAAGAGAAATGTTGGTGCTTGCAGTGTGTTTACTGTTTTTATTTATATTTACAGACATGTTGGTGACATCCTGGCAAGCTATTCACTAGCAAAAACTCTGTTTTCCCAGACAAGCTAGAGTGGTTGCTGGAAGTTGGTGGTAGCTGCCAGTAGAAATTGGGCGAAAAGACAGTCCGGCACCAAAAATCTCTGTGATTGATTTGGTCTCCAGCTCATAGCAGTGGTCGCCCGTAATTTGCATGGAAGGCTACGACTGTTACGACTACTGCCTGGCGAGCATCCAGCGAGTGTTTCCAGACAAGTCAGCATATTTTGTGTAAGTTACAGGCAACCACGGCAATGTCAAGGTCTCTGGTGCAGCATCGTATACCTACACCTAACAACCTTTTTCAAACCCTTGGCAATTGGTCAGGGAACACACATTTTTCCCTAGAAAATGCTGGTTGCCTACCAGTCACTATTCCTGTGTGACTGGGAGGTTAGTCATCCAGAAATTATTTCATGAAAATGAGAAAAAAGCAACAAAAAATGATAAAGCCAAATTTCCTTCTGAAGATTAATGAACAGTGTATACGAACAATTCATTCTCCTCATGCAGTAACTAAATTCAACTCAGTGCATCCTGCTTTTTGCTCTTCGACACCATTATGCTGCGTCTTTCTGAAGTGAACATTTGGCCCATTGCTAGACAAGAGTGCTGAGATGCACAGTGTGCTTCTCTCCACTGTCATTCCTTCCTCTGCATTGCCAGCTCCGGCGCTGAACCTTTGGCTCTCTCTGATAAAATATTTAAGATCTGCCATGATTAAAGTGCATCCTGCTCACCTTGGCAGCAAAATCCATTAACCTCAAGAGAATCAATCCCATTGATTTCAATGATAGGTGCTGGAAATGTGCATGTGAGTATGAGGTCAAAGTAGAGGGTGTTGGGAGGTGAAAGAAACAGCATGTTGTTGAGAAGAGGAAAGGAAAAAAACTTTTTACTCACTGCAGGCACAGTCAAGTTGCGGTATGAAAAATGCATGGGACATCAGTCAGGTACACAATTATTTGCATGGCTCAGAGAATTGAAGCAGTGTGTGCAAGCATCCTAGACACAGGCACTCAAGATGCTCCAGCAGTACAATACAGCTTAAAGCACCGTAGTTTAATACAACAGGAAGGAAGACAAGCAAGAAGAGGGTAAGGAGAAAAAAAAAGGGACAAATTCAGAGAAAGGGCATGGGTGGTTGTATGCCAAATAATTTATGTCAACCGTCATCTTCAACATGAAACTTCCACACAAAGTGCTGCAGAAAAAAGGTGACGGAAAGCATCCTCTAACCCCGTGTTCACCTGCAGAGCTCATAATTTCTATCGCAGCCAATAATTTTTCCTTTAATGTACTTGATAACATGCAGGAAGGCATTTCTGTCCGTGGTGAGTGGGGATAATTACATTGGCAAACCCAGTGAGTGTTTTCAACAATGACAGCTCTGTGTACCGTGAACGTTAAAACAGATAAAGCAGTCTGGGCATGCTGCTAAATTGCCATTGCCTTACTCAGAGGCAGAGGGTTGAAACTTTTGAAATATGTTTTAATCCAGAGCTGTCAAACCAAATAATAAGAGCCAGGTCCACGTGGACTTTCGTGGCTCCTTTTTAATTAGCCTAGAAGTAACTGAGGGCAGATCATCAAGTCGAATTTAGTTTTATAGACACATGACTCAGAGACAGTTAAACTACATGCATGTGTTAACTTAAGGCACTATATAAAAAAAATTAATTCCCCGCTCGCCTCTGTGGGCGGTCTTCATGCTTCAAACTCAGGTCCTCTACCAGAGGCCTGGGAGATTGAGGGTCCTGCACAGTATCTTTGCTGTGCACAGGACTATGCTCTTCTGGACAGAGATCTCAGATGTTGTTCCTGGGATCTGTTGGATACATTTGCCTAACTTCGGGGTCCCTGCACCAAACGCTTCGATTACCACTGCGAACACTGTTGCGTTCACCCTCCACGTCTTCTTGAATTCTTCTCTCAGCACTTGGTACTTCGAGCTTCTCGTGTTCTTCTTCCTGATGTTGCTATCGCTACGGCCGTCTTCCTCTGCTTGTCCACCACTACTACATACAGTTGGTTAGCCATCACCAGTTTGTCGGGCTGGATCTGTCCCACAGGATCTTAGTTCGATCACTGTCGACCACCCTGGGGGGCGTGTCCTATTCTGACCACAGCACTTCCAGGCACAGATGTTTCTGTATACTATGCTGGCCATTTGGTTAAGATGTTACAGGTATGCCCGGCCTGCTAGCATCTTGCACCCTGCTATTATCTGCTGGACTGTTTCAGAGCTATCTTTGCACAGCCTGCACCTGGGGTCTTGCCTGGTGTGATAGACCCCAGCCTCTATTGATCTTATGCTTATGGCTGCACAGGAATAAGCTGTGATTAGTACCTCTGTGCTGTCTTTCAGTCCAGCTTTGTCCAGCTGCTGGTAAGATTTCTTCACTGCTTCTTCCTCTATCTGCCAATGGTAGATACCCTGCAGGGGCCTGTCCTTTCATGATGGTTCTTCTGCTTGCTCCTCTTCTGTCTTGGGTTTCTGCTGCCTGAGGTATTCACTAAACACACGGTATTACCGTGTATTATTACACGGTAGTATTGTACTATTATGTGAAAGGAATCCCATAAGGTTAATAACTGTAGTTTTCTTACAAGGATCCAGACTTTCTTGGAATTTTTTAAAGTGATTTTGAGGAATAGTTCACCAGACTTTCTGAATTTTTCTTTTCCAGACATAGAAAATGGTCAGATTTTCTTCTTCATGTATGGGACAGAGGTGGAAAAACACACAGTTTTTGGTGTGTTTGTTAAACCACTTGACACTGACTGTTCAAAAGGCATAAAAAAAGCCCCTAACTTAAGGGAAGAACCAGTATTGTGTCCATACATGGCAGACAGTCTAACCAAATATAAATAAATAATATTTTAAGACTCTTTGTTACTAGCAGCCTGTCACAAAAACAAATAATTTGCTCCTATGACTTTATTTAAATCTATGAAAAATGTCAACATTAACAGTTTAACAACTATGAAATTGTATTTTTGCACCAACAACTTGATTTCCAAAGAGCTATTAACTGAAAATTGGTATACCACAGCGCATTGTGCAGTATGTCCTTAAAAATGTGAGAAAACTGCACAGGTGGGGGGACAAAAGAAGTGTCAGGCCTAAAAATATCGACACATGATGAAAATGATCTAAAAGTCATGTCTTTAAGAAAAAAGAGAAAATCCACTGAAAACCTGACACGGGACCTCAGCATTACATCTGAACCTTCAGTTGATCCATCTACTGTGCACTGAAGCATCACCAGAAATTCTGTCAGTCTAAGGGTTGATGTCAAGAAGCCGTTCTTAAGGAAGGGAAACAGGGAGAAAAGGCTGGGATTTACCAAATTACTCAAGAACGGTACTGAAAATCAGTGGCAACAGGACTCATGGAGTCTAAATCCAAATTTGAGATTTTTGGCTATCATCAGTATGTACACAGGAGATCAGGAGAGAGGTACAACACTGAGCATTTACATCAATCTGTAAAACATGAAGGAGGCTCTGTCATGGTTTAGTGACAGAACTAGTGGTAAATGGCCTGCATTTGTATAGCGCTTTACTTAGTCCCTAAGGACCCCAAAGCGCTTTACACTACATTCAGTCATTCACCCAATCACACACATTCACACACTGGTGATGGCAAGCTACATTGTAGCCACAGCTGCCCTGGGGCGCACTGACAGAGGCTAGTGGTGTTTAAGATCTTGTTAACATTGATGGAAAAATGAACACAGATAAGTGCCATCTGATTAAATTTGCTTGTTATAAGAGCAGTAAATAAATGATTTTGTTAAATAGATGACCAAGAAAGTAAAGAAGCAACTTCGGCAAGAGGTTGTGGTCAAGAAAACATAATTTATTACTGCACATTGAGTTTATCTGTACTTGTGACTTTAGCCTGAAGCTCACATGAGAAAATATTTCTGTAGTGCACTGATAAATTACTTCAACTGTCTTATTTGCATAAGTATTAAGAGGTATAAATACCAAGTAACCAAGAAAATTGCATTGATTTCTAACATCATTGGTTGTCTCACACTAATCAGCTTGGTCAAAATCTATGACAAGAGGGTGCATTGTGGAGCAGATGGAGCAACTCCCATTGCAAGGAAAGGCTTCAAAGACAAGACTGAGACAAGAGAGGTTTGATGAGCTACACTAAAAAATGTATATTATCATATGTGGGGGGAAAAAAACTTGGTTGACAAAAAGTACTGAATCAACTAAGTTGTTTTGCTGGCATTTTGTTCTCAATCAATAAAAAATCCAGGAACTAAATAGTTCAAACTGACCTTGCACAGAGCCACGCAAAACATAGGAGGCTGTCTGAAAACTATCAAGAGCACTCATGTGGCTCAGGAAACAAAACATCACAAATAACAGAGAAGTGCTTTGGAAGGTTATTGATCTGGCAATATTTTGGGAAGTGCACTTGGTGGGCATCTTGAGGGAAAAGCATTCTTCAACTTAAAAAAAAAAATAGATGAAAAGTATTTGGTACCATTTAAACACAATGTTCAGTTGAAAATGCTAATCAGATCAATCAAGGGCCATGAAACTCAGTTGTTTTGTAAAACATATCCTCATTTTGAAATGTGTAACATGTTTTTAAAAACACTGCAACAGAGACATGTTTATCATTGTTTCCGAAAAGAAATTTCCATTTTGATTGATGAAGTTTTCCACTTCAGGGTGAAGTATATTTCACCTTAAATGAGCTCAGGTGTTGTTTCTGGGTTGTGCATATAATTTGCACGATGCAGTTTAAACTTGTGGATGAGGCATAGTTTAACGGTGGCTTTCTGTTAGTGAGGGCTTTGAATCATGTTTAATCTACAGCACTGTGTGAGTGCATTCAGTTTTAATTTACATTTTGCGTAGCAATCACAATTTTGGTAATGGTATTGACCAGACATCTGGATGCATTATGTTTTTTCTTGTTTTCGTAGTCATGTTCAGATTGACATAATCAATATCCTTAATATGATATTGCAGGTTGAACTCAGACTTGAAGGGTTAGGGTTTCATCTGTCATCTTTTAACCTTTCATCTTTGTGGTGTCAGGTAAACAGACATGTTAAGCGCTCCCTAACTGTGCTGCAGTACATTTCTCATGAAGGATGGCAGAGCACCTCTTTGTGGGTTTTTCTGACAAGAGCTCGAAATGGATTGCTGCTGCGCTGTCTCTGTGTCTCTTTGATTTTTTTGATTAACTTGACTGCAGTTCACAGTTATCATAGGAATGTAGTTAGTATGTCTGGAGATCTCAATGACCTACAGATCAAGGTAAACACAAGGATTGTGCACATGTTCACGTGTATTCCTCTTACTTGGCTGAACATGAATAAATACTCAGAACTTTCTTTTCCAACTGGAACTAAGTTGAATCGTTTTTCGTTGCATCTGCCAGACAAACAAGGCCATCAGATGAGAAAGTGAAAGGAAGATTTCCCATGGCTGCGCAGAGGAAGTGAAACTATAATTTGAGCTGGTTAGTATGACAAAAAAGACACTACAGATCCAAGATGGAGCTTTCAACTGAGGTCAGAAATGACACTCAATACTGTGGTGGCAATTTTGTGCTTCTGTCAAAATTCAGGTTCCTCTCGAACGTTTTTGAAGACCTGTTTCACACACAGGATCACTTGGGATGGTTGTAGAGTCATAGAGTTCATGCAGTAGAGTGGGTTGTCTACCAATCGACAGCTCTGACAGCTGAAGTATCCTTGGGCAAGCTACTGAAACCTGAGTTGCCCCAGCACTTTAATCGGAGGGTGTCTGAATGTTGTCTAAAGTCCTATAGATTTACCAGACCATTTAGCATTTCAAAAGATGGTTTCTTGAATTAATGAATCAGGTTAACTTCCAAACTACGGGAAACCCTTTCCTGAATCTATCTCTGCATCGCTAAAAGACGCATATGTGCATTTCTTTGGTGTTCTGGTGTTGGCAGTGAGTTTGTCAGTATATATCTGGCCTGCAGTACTGTCCTCACATCAGCCGCTCCACTTGTTCTCTCTTCCTTCTGTTGCACTGGTCCAACCTCAGCATAGCATAAGTCAAAGCTAATTTGTTATTTACACTAAAGGGATGTTTAATAGTTATTTAATTTACACATTTATATTTAACCACTTAACATAAACTGAAACCTTAAATTTTGCTCAGTTTTTAGTTACTGCATGATCTTCGATTTCAGTTATATATATATATATATATATATATATATATATATATATATATATATATATATATATATATATATATATTTATGGTAAATAACTAGCAATAAGTATAATAATATAATTCAATAAACTATAGTGAATTAAATGCATGGCCCTAACTGTAGTTGAATTTGGGAATTGGTTTGTTGACTCTGTTTGCCTCTTTGTTATAAATGTTGCACCATGTAGGGTCATATAAGTAATATTTAAATGAACGTTAGTACATGTACATGCCTCAGCCTTCCTTGTTGGACTGCTATCTAGATGTACAAGAGGGGAAAGGTAAAAATGTCCAGGCAGGTTGCTTTGAGAATGGTCCCTTTTTCCAAGCTGCAAACCCTATTGCCAGTTTGTTGAGTGGCAGCTCTAATGAAGGGTGGCACAGTGTTTTCTAACTAATGAGAGGCAGTGGTTCTTCTTCTATGAAGCATCGCATCTGTAGCTTATCAGACATCAACGCCTTAGTATGGCCGATTAATATAAGCTGCGTCCCAATTCAGGGGCAGCATATGAACACCAGTGTTGATCATACTTCATGTGTTTTCAGTCCCGTTGTCACAGGTGAATAAAATCAAACATCCAGCCATGCAGCAAAAAAGAGTGGGCTATTGCAGAACTGACTGAATTCACGTTTGTGAAATTTTTTCCCTTTTAAATATTCCACAATTAACTGTTATTAATTATTATTGCAAACTGCAGTGTTGCATCGTGGAGAAACCGTGATGAGCACGCTGTGAAAGTCACCAGCGCTAACTGCAGAGTTTCAGACTTTTGGCATTAACATCAACACAAACACTGTGTGCTTTGAGCTTTATGACATTGTTCTGCGGGTGTAACGTGTAGGTGCCCCAGCACTTTAGTCCATGCAGTGCATTTGATGTTTTTCCATCAATCCATCTTCTTTCACTTCCTTGTTTTCACAATTAAAAAATAAAATGAAAACAAAAATCAAAGGAAAGAGGGAATCTCTAGTGTGTCTAAAATTAAAATTATTCATCATCCTGGGGTGAAGTAAATATTACAGCAGTCTGTTGATGATATTGTTTTTTTAAGTAATTGTAGCTTGATGTCTACAGTGACAGTCAGAAAAACAGTTATTATAGGTACCGAGTTTGAATAAATATGAGTCTAAGAGGATTTAGTTAGGAGGATTAATCTAAATTTTTACAAATAATCACAGGTTTATGAATTTATTTAATAATTAGTTTATGCTAATTGTTCGTGGCAGGTTGACAGAAGGTTATAAAAGTTTCCTGCTTCAGTATATACAGTATTATCATATTAGACTGTCTCACTGTTGGCAAGTTAAAAAACAAAAATACTTTTTTTTTACAACTTTCAAAAATGAAACATGCAATAAATGCAGTGCAACTTCTCATATATGAAAAACGAAACTTCTTCCTCTCGTTGTAAAGTAGATTCACAGCATTCTTAAACACTACCTTAGATTTGTATAAAGTCTGAAAATGCAGAAGTGAGACAATATAAATGTTCATTCTTAAATCACAGCAGAGTCATGCGTACTCAGTACAGAATACTTTTGAGTAATTTTGACATTAAGAGACCAAGTTGTAGTTACAGTTAATAATCTATTACCCTGAACATGATGGTCTACTTTAATGGTCGACAATAAGGTGGTGTTATAGAAAAATACCAAAAATCCTGTTGAATCAACATGATTTAGTTATGCAGTCCTGTGTGAATGAAATACTTCAGTTTGACAAGAAACAATTCAGTGTGGGGGAAAAAAGAGAAGTTATACTGTTTGACCAATCGTGTGGGAGCGGTGTACACAATAAAATTAAGTAAATTCAGATCTTTTTTTCAGTGTACTGGTACACATGAGCAAAAGCCGTGGTATATTATTGACAGACCAAGTTACATTAGCATCTGTTAGGACATGCCAAGCTCCAATCAAGCATAGTGTCTATATAGAGTACCAATTAGGCTATCTACTCTTACTAATTAGGGCTATAATTAGTTACATTTAGTCAACTTTGGACCACGGAAGTTATTTTTAATTCAGGTTTTAATTCATGAAACTTCATATAAATAAAATAAACACCACTCACCACTCGCCAGTAGCAGGTGTAATTACACTGCATTATAACATATTACGGTTCTAAAATTGGTGATTTAATTACATTAACTAAGCAAACAATTATGTAATTACTTGAGTTAATTAAGTTCTACAATTATCTGCATGATGGGCTGATAGAGGATATAAAATGTGCTTTTCCATTGTAGCGATATGGACTTTATTGTTATTATGTGATGGTCAGTCGCCGCTGGTCTGTCTATCAAGTGTCAAGTGTAAACTCTAAAAGGTCAGAGGTCAAAATAGGAGACTTTACCGCCTCTACGCTCCCTGTAACAAGTAATTATGAGAAAGTTTCCCAAACTATCAACAATTTTTAAAACAAGTAAACAAGTAATCTTGTGGCATTATTAATACAGCTTCCTGAAGTCAAAATTTATACTGCTCTATGTGTTTTTAATCAGGGCTTTAACAAAAAAAACACTCACAGAAATCCATCACTACTTCGGACTTTACCCCTTAATTGTCTGCTAAGCAACAACAATGAAGAATCAAAGCCTTTGAAGATAAAGAGAAGCCATTAAGCTTATACTGCTGCACCAATCATTATCAGCCAAATCCCAGAGACAAGGCTCATCGCAGGGGTAAAATAAAGAGTAGATAAGACGGAAGCTAATGATGATTTTTCTCCCAGCATCCAGAATGAAAGGCAACAAATGGGCAATAAAGATCCCAAAGAGGTGTCACTGAAAGATTTGAGAGAGCCGACAGAGGCTAATCACCGAGGTTAAAAGCTATCGGAAAAGACACGACTGCAACAGCCTCATCACTTTTATGACTTGTTCAGAATGCCGGTATATGGATTGTATTTTTCTCGTGGTTGAAACTGTTGACAAATGTTTAGTATACTGGCCTACGTGCTAAAAAATTAACATATTGATATTATTAAAAAACAGAAAGAGGTGGTGCAAATGAAAAACAATGTTTCCTCCAAATGTTTTGCGTACATCCATCTATCCATCCATCCGAGGCAGTTTACAAAAGAGCACCCTTTCAAAGGAGTTGAAATCTCATGACATTACTATTATAACCTTGATTAATTAACTAAATTGTTTCATTAAGCTGTCAGAGTCCACCACGACAGATGTATTTGTGCGATATACAACACAGTGCTCATTCATCAGACCCATTTAGAGTCCTTTTGAGTTTTCCCTGCCTATTGTCTTTATTTGTGTTAAATTCAGTCCGCTGACTCAAAGTGAATTTAATATAAAGCTTTGGGACTCCCTTAATGGGGCCAACATGCACAAGACATAATTACACTTTAACAAAGGATCCATTGTCAAAGATTTACTATACAATCAGGCAAACCAAGCAACCGAGTTCAAACAATATGCCAATATACATACGTAGTATGTCATGTTAGACACTGATAATCTGGAACATGCAGAATGTTATATTTTGTCTTTTTTTTAAAAAAAATTGCATCTTTAGTTACTGGATGACTTTCTTTTTCTTTTTTTTTTAACCTTATTGGTGTTTTGTTATAGCAGTGGAGCACTGAGCCCTGCTGGGTTGAGCCTTATGCTGCTAAAGCTTTGATCAGGAGGTTCACAAGCGACAAGCTATGCACCTAACAAGGGAAGTGCTGTAGTGCTTCCACAGCAGGTGGGGCTCAGTGCAGGGACTTTTAATGGCAGAAAAACTCTGCAGCTTAAGAAAAATAGCATTACCTCATAAGATTGACATCTGGCTGAGTGAGGATGTCTGTTTTACTGTTGTACACAGGTTTAGACATGATTTAAAATCTCAGAAATGCTACGTTTATTATTTTTTAAATAAGAATAAATCTAAAGGCCACAGCTTTAACTACTTAATTTTAAACATAAAAGCACTAAATGCAAATTGGGCTGAAATTTAGTGCTGCATGAACTAAAAGAGAGTGAATATTAAATAATTTCCACTGGAGAAAAACAGCAGGGCTTCGAAATTTGCCAGATAAATCAGATTCAGTTGTTTACTACAACGACCTGAATATTTGTTCCTTTTTCTAACATGTGCATTTGTTGAAATTATGAGCCAGGTACAACACATTATTCCTGTTAACAATTATTTCCTCTAATTTAGCCTCACTCTACAGAATATGTAAAAACCGATGAACGTAAACAAATGAAAACTTGAAATAAAATCGACAACAGTGCCAGATAACTGATACCCACACGCTGTAAAAGGGAAACAGCCAAGAAGTTTTTTTTAAAAGCTTTAACTGCAACCTGAATTTTCTCCTTTTCTGTTAGGTTAATAATGAAATTCTTGATTCAACTGCATCTATTTCTACCTTCAAAACACAGAATTTCCTTTTGAGTAAACCACAAAAAATACACTCCTTGTTGGAAACTGGGGACTGTCCACATGTCAGGTAAATCCACTACTTGTGAGAGCACATACAAGTTTTCCCTGACAAATCAAGAATATTCATGTTGCTATAGCTGTATACTGTAGCACTATAGCAGATAGGAGAATAAAGTAATGAGGACACAGCTGAAAATGAGGTGAGACATTGTTTATTCTATGAAACAACACGGTTATGAAAGTATCTACTGTCTGGCCTCAAGTACATCACACCTAAATTAAACAAATATGTGCTTAGCAGTATTGTTGAATGGATCCGTGACTACACTTTAACTCCCACATGCACATTTCCACTCATGCACTGTAAATTTGCACAAGAAGGACAATCACATAGACAGACCAGCGGCGACTGAGTTTCAGAAAAAAGAATTCACTGTTATGTCTTTGACATTCAAGTTCGCTTAGCCTTTAAAATAATTCTGAATCTTTACTTCAAAGTAACAGTTGTCAGTTCACAAGGGGTGCATGTGATGTTGGCTTGTAGGAACTGTGAAACTGAAATGTCTGCAATATATCGCGTTATACTTGAATCTTCCCATACAGTGACACCCATGTGGAGCTGTTAATGAGTAGTTAAAGCAGGCTAGTCTGAAAGCTGTGAACGCTGCAATCTTTGCAGATTGTTTACAAGTAAACTGGAAATACTTCTGAATATTGGAGTTTATTTTTTGTTCATGAACCAATCATGACCAAGCGATCATGCCTGTGAAAAAAAAAAGATTGCTTCCCTGGTTTTTGTTATACCTTCCCTCTAACAAAATATTGAGATAAAATAACAAGAAGCTTTTCAATTCAGCTCACTGTCTAGGCAAGATTCACTTTTAAGGGAATAGTAATGTATTTTGGACATAATAATCTTGTTCTCTTTCTTCTTTTTAAACATATTTTAAGAGGTTAGTAGTGCAGTAAAAACCAGATAAGTGTGGCATGATGCTTTTGACTATAAAAACATCATGTAGAAGTACATACTAGGTAATAGGTATTGATTTGTAAATACTGGGCATGATTAACTTGAGCTTATTATATATAATATTATACTACAGTATATGTCTAACTAACTAGGTGACTTTTTTCTCTTTTTCCAGACCATACTTTCTTTACAGACACATTTTGGTGTTAACTTGAAAGAAAGGCAGATGTCAAATGTAAAAGTGAGGTCAGAGGTCAAACGTGACATGATATTTGGATGCAAACTATAATGCGATATTTTGAATCCCCATATACCAGTATCATTTCATAAATGTTGCGAATACAACATAGGCCGAACATTTGCATTATTTATTAACTGTAGTATTTTAGGGTCTTTACAAGTATACAGCACTGACTGTTGTGATTTGGTGTTATATAGATAAAATTAACTTTAAAAGATTAGCCCTTGAAGAAGAGGTCAGAGGTCCAGAGTAATGTCTATATGTTCAAACAATGGTAGAAGCATAGGTTTAAATAACTTTATATAGCATCATTGTCACTTTGACCTTCAGATACATGTGTTTGACCTTGTAAGAGAAGTCAGAAGTCAAAGGTGACATTATAAATATGACCCCACTCTATACACCTAAAAAGTTGTTATCAGAATTCATTGAGAACTTTAAGCTACTCTGTGTACAGACTGAAATAATAACACATACAGTGTGCACACAAACACTTCTAAGAAATGTTCTTGGGTGAGGTAATAAAAAATGTCTTTGTTGTCATGCAAATGTACAGCAAGATTTGATGCAATTCTGACAGTGCAAACATCTGGATAAAGGCTTACAAATTTGTCCAAGTCTCTTAACAGCAGCCATAAAATTTCTAAAAAGTAAAGTAAAAAGACACATCACAACAACAACTGCAACAGTTTCATCAGCGTTTAGTGTGGCTATGTCTTGCGGATAAAAAAAACCCTTTTAAAAATCAGTTTGTTTTTGTTTCTAATGTCCTGAAACGCCTGCCCGAGGGCAGCTGTTCAAAAAGAAACAAACTGTGGCCCAAAAAATCAAGGTATTAACTTAACTGTGGTTTGGGGGAATTGTAACACTAATACCCATTGTTTGAACCATCCAGGTACATTTTCAGTGATTAAGTGAATCTCCAGTGTTGTACAAATAAATACCATAGATTTCTTTCTCAAAAGCCAAAGAGAGCATGCATAGCAACAACTACAGAGTGTGTGTGAAGTGTGGGCGCCATGAACTTCACTTTTATATGGAAACCAACCAGCAGTGAACAAGACCAGTTAAAACATGCATATCCACTCATGTTTTACTAACAATCAATATGGCTGGGTGCTTCTCAGACAAGTGTAAAGCACATGTGCATACACATGCATGATGGTGTACTCTTCAGTGTTTCCTCAAGGGAAAACTAGTCTTCTGCAGCTGCAGCTCAGAAATCCTTGTTATACAGCTTTGAATAAAACAAATTAGGGCAACTACAGAGTGAAGTTTTTCAGAATTGGCATGCTTTTTGCTGGTTGCCAATGGCAAATCTTTCCTTCTGAGTCAGATAAAGTTGAAAACTTTGCTGAGATCAACACTTGCTAGCTCTTGCATTTCAAGTGGGCTAGTTAGCCATAGCCTTTGATCTTGAAGGATATAATAGTCCTCGCAGAGTTTGTCTCTCATGTTTTTAAGGTTCTTCAAAAGTTAAAACTGCTGCTGTGGGTTTTTTTCTACTCTAGCTTGGCTTGTTAGCTAGTATCCTTTGAACCAGCTCTCCAGTGACAAGCTGCATCCTAGCATTGCATGAACCAAGCCTTTGTTTTCTTTTTCACAGGGCAGCGAACACAATGAAGCAGAACAGCTGTTACAATGAGCTTGTGTATGTCTACACTATCAGGTTTGTTCCAGTACCTAAATCCCAGCTGCAGCTACTTCTCACAAACTTCCCACATCATATACGGCCTTTTTAAAGAAGACGACTCGACCGTTAGCTGGTGTCAACCTCAGACGTCAGCATCTCTCATCGGTTAATTATAAACACATCGAGATTTATGTGGGTAAAAAGAATGCTTGAATTCGATAATTTTAGACAAACTGGTTATCTTTGACTGATGCTTTTAAAAGGACAGCCCTAGAACAATTTCTTGCTAACAGGGGCTCCGTGTCAATATTGTGTTCAGCGCTTTTCTCTGCTGCCATCAAGAATCCAATACAATCAGTAACTGGAGCTCTAAATGTGGAAGTCTCAAATAGGAATTTAATGTAATTTCCTGAATGCTGAAGAAGCATGAAATTGTTTTGCATTTTCTATTTATTGTGTGCAGGATAACACCAACATGACCAGTGAGTACTATATGGAGCTAAAATGTATTCTTTAGCTCCAAGGCAAGTTTATTTATATAGCACAATTCAACAACAAGGTGATTCAAAGTGCTTTACAGCAGACCTTCCCAAAGTGTGGGGCCCGCCCCCTAGGGGGGCGCAGAGCCATTGCAGGGGGGGGGACAAAATGCTTGGACATTGCTAGCACAGGGCGCCCACAGAAACTTAAAGCAGGAGATGAAGCATCGCTGAATATGTTTCCAAACCAACTTCATTCTAAGCCAAAGACTAGAAAATATGGTGAAGCATATCTTCCCTTTGGTTTCACCTGCACAAGTGCCAAGGTAGGTCTCGCCTGCATAATTGGTTTTCCCTGTGTCGGGAGCACGCGCTGGGCTCTCCAAATCACGGACAAACAGTATCCCACAGTTGTTTATGTTTTTAAACCCATTTTGCACAGAGAGGCATTTTTTGAAAAATGTATTGATAGCAATGTTGAATATTATTACACATGAAAAAATCAACTACACGTAAAATAATCACACCATGACGCCTCTGCCTTTCTAAATGGAGGGACAGTAACTGCGTGTGTATGTAAGCCTTTAAAAACTGAAGATAGTCAGATTAACAGTAACAGTATTTCGTCTCTATCTGCCATTCTGCAATTCATCTCATGTAAACAATAACGTGGCGCACAGCGTGACGTGAAAAAAGGCACATACCTTTGACGTTGTGTGACGAACTCTGTATTCCTCGTCGACACGTAAACGCAAAAAAGGAGTTTTAAAAAACCTCCGTTTTCAGTGATTCGAAACGCCGTTTAGGTGTGGACGAAACAGCTGCGTTTTCAAAAATACCCTTGTAGGTGTGGACGTAGCGTAAAAGAGTTAGTAGTTTATTTTCTTACTACCTGTAATTTATTGCAGATTACTTGTATTTGCTTAATTGTTTACTAAATGTGTGAGGTGTGAAATAAACCGCAATGGAGCAAAAATATGGGTGTGTGTGGTTGGAGGATGTGTTTGTGCGTGCGCGTGCGCGCGTCCACGCGCGAGAAGGGGGGAGGGGGGGTGACCGCAAACATTTTTCTTGTAAAACAAAGGGAGGCCTAGCAAAAAAAGTTTGGGAACCACTGCTTTACAGGGACATTAAAAACAAAAACAAATAAAAAGCATGATTAGAATTGATTAAAAAAACAGTAGATAAAATCAGAACAGTAGATAAAATTAGTAGTTAAAATGTAAGTTTTGAAATTTAAGCTTAAAAGTGTGGACTTGGTGTTTTATTCAAATGCAGCTGAGAATAGGTGGGTCTTCAACCTGGATTTAAATAAACTTAGTGTTTCAGCTGATCTGAGGCTTTCTGGGAGTTTGTTCCAGATATATGGAGCATAAAAGCTGAATGCAGCTTCTCCGTGTCTGGTTCTGACTCTGGGAACTGATAAAAAACCGGATCCAGATGACCTGAGGGATCTGGAAGGTTCCTTGGGGAACTCCACATGTGATACTTGTCTGCTCAGATGTGAAGTTACCTATTGATACAAAGTATTTCCTGTTTTCTAAGTATGTTTTGAACCAGTTTAGTACAGTTCCTGAAAGACCTGCCCAGTTCTCCAGTCGTTTGAGTAATATGTTGTGGTCAACTGTATCAAATGCTGCACTGAGATCCAGTAAAACTAAGACTGACATTTTTCCACTGTCTGTATTCAGACATATGTCATTAAACACTTTGGTCAGAGCGGTTTCAGTGCTGTTGTTCTGTCTAAAACCTGACTGGAAGGCATCATAGCAGTTATTCTGTGTTAAGAAGTAATTGAGCTGTTGAGAAACTGCTTTTTCAATGATCTTACTTAAAAATGGGAGATTTGAGATCGGCCTGTAGTTATTCATTTGTGTCTTGTCAAGATTGTCCTTTTTCAGTATAGGTTTAATTACAGCAGTTTTTAGTGATTCTGGAAACACACCTGACATTAAAGAAAAGTTGACGATCTGTAACAGGTCTGACTCCAAAGTCTTTGAGACCTTTTTGAAAAAACTTGTTGGCAGGACATCTAAACAGCAAGAGGAGGAGTTCAGTTGACCTAAGATGTCCTCCAGGTCTTTGCTGTTAATAGGGTGAAACTGTTTCATGGTGTTTAAACAGTTTTTCGGTGGACACAGTACATGTCCTGAATCTGCTGTTGATGTACCAATTGCTTGTCTAATCTTTTGGATTTTTTCTGTGAAGAATTTGGCAAAGTCATTGCAGGCCATGGTCGAATGAAGTTCAGCTGCCACTGACACAGGAGGGTTTGTTAGTCTGTCAACTGTAGAAAATAAGACCCGAGCATTATGACTGTTTTTGGTGATGATGTCAGAGAAGTAGGACCTCCTTGCACTCCTCAGTTGTAAATTATAATTGTGAAGTTTCTCTTTATAGATGTCATAATGAACCTGGAGGTTTGTTTTTCTCCATCTGCGCTCAGCTTTCCTACACTCTCTTTTTTCATTTTTCACCAGTGTGGAGTTTCTCCATGGAGACTTTTTCCTTCCAGAGATAACCTTCACCTTAATGGGAGCAATAGTGTCCATAACATTTAACATTTTAGCATTGAAGCTATTGACGAGCTCATTGACTGAACCTCTGGACAGGTCAGGTGTTAAGGGGAAGACCTGGTTAAAGATCTCACTACTGTGTTCAGTTATACACCGTTTTGTGATCACTGCTGTTGATATATTTATGTGGGCTGAAATTTTACTTTCAAAGAAAACACAGTAATGATCAGACAGGCCCACATCAGACACAGTAACCTTTGAAATGCGCAGGCCCTTGGAGATCAGTAGGTCAAGAGTGTGTCCTCTATTATGTGTGGCCTCTGTTACATGCTGAGTCAGCCCAAAGTTGCCCAGAGTGTTACTCAGGTCTTTAGTCCCTTTGTCCTGAGGGTTGTCCACATGGATGTTAAAATCCCCAACAATAATTACACAGTCGAAATCAACACAGATCACAGACAGCAGTTCACTGAGATCATTAAAAAAGTCTGTGCAGTATTTGGGAGGCCTGTAAACATTTAGAAACACAACTTTGGATGGGGCCTTCAGCTGTAAAGCCACATATTCAAAAGACTGAAAACTTCCAAGAGATAGCTGCTTACATTGAAATGATTCATTAAATAAGACAGCAACTCCTCCTCCTCTCCTGCTCACCCTGGCCTCACTGATAAAACTGTAGTTAGGAGGGGTCGTCTCGATGAGAACAGCTCCACTGTTACTTTGGTCAACTTCGACATTACTGGGTAACCATCTCGAATTAATAAAACATCCAGTTCAAATGAATCACTTGTCCCTCAGCAGTGATGTAAAGGCACAAAACTGTCACCTGCTGCTCTTAACACCAAATCTAATTGATTCTAAGTGATATTCTCAACAACATTAAACCGACACTCTCACAGGGCTGTCACAGTAGACTGCATTCATTGAATAATAATGACTTGTGCTGTTGTTTTGGTGTTGTTAACCTTCATGACTTCAGAAGGCAGCAGTGGGTTATGCGAGGGTGGAAAAGCAGTCTCCTATTTCTCTTTCTGCTTCACTGCATGCGGTACCCCCAAAAAGCACTAGCTCCCTACATAATTGATGAAGCACTTGGGAGGTGGGACCCTGCTCTCAAAGTTTCTGGTTTTTGTTTTGTTTTTATGCGGACATTTCCACCTACTTGAACGTCAATACGTGGCTGATCAATGGCGGTTTGAGTGCATCCCATTTCCAAATTTTACAAAAGCAATTGCTTGAATATAGCTCTTAGAAGATTAACTTCAAACTCTGTACTGACAAGAGTAACAAGAGTCAGCCAGGATCATTCAACACAAGAAACTTACTCTTAACATGGGCCAACAGTGATATAACACTTACACAAGGGGGCTGCTGACATTTCTCTGCCGTTGCAAAGGTACAAAGCTGCTTTAGAGTGAAATCTCCACAAACTCAATTTTCTCCTTGAAGTTCAAACCAATGCATTAGGCTGTAATTTGACTCTGCATGTGTCTTGATATCTGGAAGCATTGATAGAGTGTGCATTTGCAAATGCATTATGATATCTGCATAAAATACATTCTTTGAACAGGAGTAGGTTTCGGGCCTGTCTTTGACAGGCGAGTGCAAACGACTAGATGAAAGCACACGGAGGAAGAAATTGCTGCCAACAGGCATCAAAACATTTTAACTAACTAACTCTTTTAAAAAAAGTAACTAAAGGGATACAGCGCCTTGGTGCTTCACACAATACTTAAAGCATTAAGTTTTAGGGGGCTGTTAGAAGAGAAGCATTTATTACCGGTGCAATAATCACAATACAATGTCCCAATTGAATTGATTGCTATAACAAGCACTGGCTCTACAGTATGTGATGTGGATCATTGCAGCTGTTCTCCATCATTTCCTCCCGTCGGCGCCTTTTGACGGCACATTTACAACTCAACTTTCAAACTGTCTGAGGGGAATTTCTAACCTGACGTGCCAGATGGTT
>NW_027052474.1:0-23258 GCF_036321145.2 Pelmatolapia mariae | reverse complement strand
TGTATGAGTTGATGTTTCTGTTAGTGAAGTTCAGAAGAAGCTTTATGAGGCTTTGAAGCTTCCAGCTAAGTATTTCATTTCTGCCCACTCAATTTTCCTCTGATAGTTTTTTCTCACATCCGCCTCTGTGACAGGAGAGTGACGAACTGCCATCACTTCTACGCTAATCTTAACTGATACCCTTCCCTTTTTATGCACGCTGTGGTTGTCAATTCATTCCAATATGATCCCGCTCGCGGCGATCAGAGACGCTTCGAGCAGAGGCTCCAGCCATCCATTTACTCCAATAATAACCCCGTCACGGCGAAACGTGACGCCTTGAAGTACAATTTAACTGGAGAACCGGGGACCCTCTCCGCGAACGGGTTTTTCTCCCTAATCTAATGCTTTCTTTTAATGACATCCTTAACATTTCTCAACAAAAACACATGAAAGTAACACTGATAATTCAACAATAAAATCGCTTCATGTTGTGGCCATCACACAGTGTTTTCCAAAGTGATTCACGATCTGAAAGTGCGCAGATTTAACGTACATAATCCTTGGTTGCGGTTATTTTTTTATTTCACACGTAAGACACATTTATAGATTTATTCACCATTCCTGTTAGTTTTGGATGCGCTCGGCTCCAACCAATCAGACCAATTTACGCTAACAGCGCACTAATCCCGTAACTGCACACTACCCATAATCCTCAACTGCTGTTGCTTTGGAAATGAAGATAATCAATAGCTTGGTGCTACCCGTTATTCCTTTATTTACTCTAAAATGATAACCAGCGATAATACGAAAATAAACTGGCACAGTGTTTAATTATGTAATTACAAATTGCAAATTTTATTTTTTTATTTTATTTTATTTTTTTACAAATTGCAATATTTATCTACAGCGCGCCTTTAGCGACACGTCAACAGATCTTAAGCAAGGCGATTGGATGGTTTTTACTGCAATGCATCTTGGGAGTCATAGTAAATGTATCTTTCAACTCACGGTCCTGCAGCGAATTTTTCGACTCGACACGAGGCAGATCTTAGCTAAGTAAGTTGTGATAAACTGTGGGTAATTTGCATGTTCACTGAAATATTAATCAGCTGATATTAAACTTGAAACATTTCAAGATGGATTTTATCATACATTTACAGGTTTGGTCGCCATAAATACTTTTTAACTATCTACAACAATAAAACACCAAAGATGTGAAACTTAAAGGTTATACATCAGTTTGCTTACATGAAAGACTGGCTGCATATGTTTTTCTTTGTTGTTCTTGCAGGTTTCAAAACTACACGCCCTGGGCTACCAGCCAATTCTGTTCCTTGGACAGTTTGACCGAAAGGGCCGTATAGTAGGGGACGTGATCACTCAGATCGAACCAGCGGAAGGTGCTGCACGTGACATCCTCATGAAGATGAGGAAACTTTATGAACACCTTCTGAGAAGTAAGATATGCTTTGTCCATTATCTGTAACCAGGTATCCTTATCAGGTAGCCTATCTTAGCTGTCTTTGGGTGATACTCATTGTACACCTTAGATAAGTAGGCAGTTCACCACGAGATACATAGAGACAAACAAGATGGTGAAGATGAGGATAGTTAACAGTCACCAGCTATTCTATTCTATTCTATTCTACTCTACTCTATTCTGTTCTGTTCTGTTCTATTCTATTATGTGGAGGTGCTCCTTCCCATTCAGTAACATCTGCTTCAGTTAGTTTTGCTTGTGAGCCACAATGTAAGCAGTGTTGTCACCTTCTTGCTGTGAGGTGACAGCTGCCCTACATGTCCTGTTGCTAACATGAAAATAGTGTTATATATGCCGTATTACCTCCCCATGTGGCGTTCACATCACCAAAGCTAGCCATACTGAACCTCTGGTGTTACCCACCTGAACAATTTTGTATGTGTGTGTGTGTGTATAGTATGGTCTTTCACACTCACGTATATACAAATGTAATTTTAAAAATCTTCTCGAAAACCAGACCCGATAATTCTCTTCGAGACTTTCTAGCATAACAAATGTTATATAATGTTACCAATATGAACACCAAGATTCTTAAATAACTTATATACTTCTTAAGAGGTTACCTGATTACCTCCCTGAGGGCGTTAGCATCACCATTGTACAAAACTCTTAAGTCACAGTACTAGGTTGAAGTGTCAAATGTTATGCACTACAAAGTCAGGAAAGTAGTGTCATCAGAGGAAAAAAGTCATTAGCTATGTGGATTTATAGTCACACTCATTAATTTATTAATGTACAATGTAGAAAAGCACTACAGATGTCACACTACCCCCGAGGGCACTTGTACTGAATGATTTGGGTCAGTGAGTGTGTGAGATGACCAGTGTTGGGACTAACGCGTTATTAAGTAACGCGTTACAGTAACTACGTTATTATTGTGGTAACGAGCACGGTAACTAGTTATTATGCCAAAACCAGGAACGCGTTACTCGTTACTAGGATTTAGATAGGCTCGTTACTCGTTACTTCGTGTGGTGGATATCGCGGAGCTTCCACAGATTCAATAACATTAGCAAGTGGTGGAAGCCAGCAGGTGGATGAAGGAAAAGGGAGGCAAGAGGAGAGACCCGAAGCGGCCGCCGGTCCGAGTGTCAGGTGAACTGAACTTCAGGTAAGAAGTTATGACCTGCAGTCTATCTGGGTCAGATATAAACCAAGTTTAGGTGGAGTTTATTTTCGGTATGCTGACATTTTCGTACTGCGTGCTAGCTAGCATGACGGAGTTTCTACTGTATACAGCTGTGTGGGTGCTATGTTACTGATGTTGAACTTTATTTTGTTCATACGGTTAATTATTAGAGTTGCCAACCGTCCAGTAAAAAACAGAATCGTCTCGTATTCAGAGAAAATATTACGCGTTTCGTACTGAGGTGAAAAGGAACACAGTTTGTCCCGGACTTCAGCTACAATGAAAAAGACACAAAGCTGAAGCTGCACAGCTGCCTCTTCTTCTCTCATTCTCTCCTCTCCTGTTTCTACTTCAATCACGAAACTGATCAATGGTCAGCTGATCGGCTTTTCTCTCTTGTTTATTTATCGCCCACTTTGCGCCAGAAAGAGGAAACCAGCGGATGTCGCGTTAAACAACAGCAGCACGTTTAAGCTTGGTCAGGTGTTGTTAGAATTTATTTAATATTAATTTCTAGCTGATGTTTGCTGGAGCCACAGCTGTAAAGCTGCTGGTCATGATATCGGTTTGGTTATCTGGTGAGAGGGAAACATGCAGATGAAACCAGGAGATGTCCTTACTGAATCATCAGAGCTGAACAGGTGATGGAGAAACAGGTTTACCTTTTAGGTGACATGAATGAGTTGAAGGGAAGTTATGAACTGTTTCTGAGAGACAAATAACACCAGGATCCTTTTCTACGTAGCTGACAGCTGGTAACTGTGCAGGGGCGGATCTAGCAAAGTGTTGCCAGGGGGGCAGGTAGGGCATTAACAGGGAAAGGGGGGGACAAGGAAATACTTTTCTTTATTATTCTCATTTAAAATGTCTCGCTTTAAAAAAAAATAATTATCTGAGTCTTACAACAAACAATTGATAGATTGATACATATATACCATCAGAACAGTGTACATCACTGTCACAACAGTGTTTATTTTCATTCAAAGGCTTTATGATTTTTCCTATAATGGTGGGCCGGTCTCTAGTCAAAATGCCCGGGACGATTTTTTTGTCCCAGTCCAGCCCTGTATGCAGCTCATCTGCAGTCTGGTGTTACCTACATCTTCCTATTCAGAAGGCAGAATTTCCAAGTTCTGAGTACAATCAAAAGCACCACGACTGCAGTTTTTGTGTTGGATGTAAAAAGCAGGCTAGAATCATGGCGGCGGTCAACGACGGTCCAGGCGTGGGATTTCTCTCGTGGAAATGTGCACATTATTTTTTCCTTTCTATTGGTAGGTGGCACAGTGCACTTGTGGCAAGTAAGCAAGCTAGAAGACTGGCAATCTTGCTGGGTATCCAGCTACGGAAGCAACACATTAACAAGAGAATTCTGAGTAAAACCAAAGTTACTTTCCCTAGTAACTAGTTACTTTGAAAGTAACGAGTAACTTGAAGTAACTGAGTTACTTTTTTAGAGAAGTAACTAGTAATGTAACTAAGTTACTAATTTAAAGTAACTTACCCAACACTGGAGATGACTTATTTGATGCCAATATTTACAAGTTGTAACTTTAGTAAAAACCTAACTGAAAACATGCAAATCACTACTTATTATGTGTTTATGTGTACTGTACATTTTTTCAACCCATTTTAATGAATGTTTAATATTTAAAATTTTGCAGAATTACAAGCTTCACCTCCTGCTAAAAGTTCTACACCAGCAGCTGGTCCATCCTCTGCTGACAGTGTCGATGCTGGACCAGTCCCAGACCCAGAGGCTCTAAACGAGAAATTTATTCTGCATTTAGAGCCTGAACCAACATCTTCCCTCTGTCAGCCTCCTGCATCCTCCTCTTCATCTCTGCTTCCTCCTGCATCCTCCTCTTCATCTCTGCTTCCTCCTGCATCCTCCTCTTCGTCTGTGCTTCCTCCTGCATCTTCCTCTCTTTCTCTGCTTCCTCCTGCATCCTCCTCTTCATCTGTGCTTCCTCCTGCATCTTCCTCTCTTTCTCTGCTTCCTCCTGCATCCTCCTCTTCATCTCTGCTTCCTCCTGCATCCTCCTCTTCATCTCTGCTTCCTCCTGCATCCTCCTCTCCATCTCTGCTTCCTCCTGCATCCTCCTCTCCATCTCTGCTTCCTCATGCATCCTCTTCTTCATCTCTGCTTCCTCCTGCATCCTCCTCTTCATCTCTGCTTCCTCCTGCATCCTCCTCTTCGTCTCTGCTTCCTCCTGCATCCTCCTCTCTGTCTTTGCTTCCTCCTGCATCCTCCTCTCCATCTCTGCTTCCTCCTGCATCATCCTCTTCATCTGTGCTTCCTCCTGCATCCTCCTCTCCATCTCTGCTTCCTCCTGCATTCTCCTCTCCATCTTCGCTTCATGCATTTCCCTCAGTTTCTACGGCGTACACCTCGGATGTCCCAAACAAAAAAAGGACAAGGAAAGGTTAGACGTTATGGTATTGTAAATGTACGAAATACATGACAGGTTCGTTAAGTTTGTTAAGATTTCTTTTTCTTAATTTTTGCATTTTCTCCAGTTTTACAGACCTCATGTAAATATTTCATTTGTTATTTTTCAGAATGCTGAAAACACCGTACACAGAAGATTTTCAAATATGAAGAGATAGTAGACAGGAGAGTTGTAAATGTAAGTAATTTAGCCTGCTGTGCAGATTTGTTTGCGTCTTTGGACTTCCCTGGATTTGAACTGTGCCTGACTGACTATCCATGAGCTTTTGTATTTGATGAATCTACACTAATTCAGCCACTGATTCAGGATTTCGCTCCAAGTAGGGCATTAAATAAGAACATACCACCTGATACGACCTGGTCGTGCTGCCTACCTGATGTTTACGTTCTTTAAAGTCCTCCTGACATCATGCTCAGAAGGAGTGATTGATGTGGAGGTGCTCCTTCCCATTCAGTAACATCTGCTTCAGTTAGTTTTGCTTGTGAGCCACAATGTAAGCAGTGTTGCTTTGCTGACATGCACTCGATGCTGGCAGTACAAGCATTGTAGTGGTTCTTATGTTTTTGTAAACTAATTGTATAATATATTGAGCCATTCAATAGTACACAAATGTTTATAAGTTCCTTTTTGTATGCAACTTGCATGTCTTTCTAAATTAACTGTTTGTTTATATCATGTTTTTCAGGAAAAAGAAGAAGTTAAAGTCAAGTGGAAGCCCTGCTTAACATGATATGTAGTAACAACTTTGTTGGACGGGAACAGACATTCATATTGTTGATAAATAGTTATCACCTCAATTTGAATTCATGTATTTGGACTAAAGTAAATTGGGAGCTTTTAGCTGTCAAGCTGCTCTTCTGTGAGGAGCTTGATAGCTCTCCACCTCCAAAGTCCATTATGAGTTTTGGAGGTGGACATGGTCAATACTTTTAAAGAGTAGGCATAAGACTTTACTTCTTTATAGAGCTTATAGTTAGGGCTGGTTCAGGTCAGCCTTTAGTTATGCTGTCATAGGACCAGACTGCTGGGGGTTAGTCCCCCCCCCCCCTCTCTCTGTCTGTCTCTTTCAGGGTTATGCAGGCTCAGTATTGGTTGAAGATGCAGTCACATCTCCTTTTACTGAAAACTCTCCCCCTCTCCCTCACCACCATCTGTAAACATACATGTCTCAGTAATGCAGTTCATGCATGTTACTAACTAAACTTCTTCCCTGGAGAAGGGAGGTTTGGAGTCTTCCTACACCCCCGTTCTCTGCAGCCTGTTGGAGCGGGGGGGCTAGGAGGAGGAGTTGGCCGTCCGACTGGGGTCTGGTATGTGGGGCCTCCCCTGCTGCTGCGGAGTCGGGGCGGTCTGCTTCTCCCCACCTCAGGGAAAAGGGTAACACCACCTGGGTCTGGGTGCAGTTTCCCCCTCCAGGGGCAAGGGTACTTAGACCCAGGGCTTAGAGTACGCTTGGGGAGTGTGATTGTGTGTACAGTGTCTCTTTATGTCTGTCTCCACGTTGGGTGAGTGTGGAGTAATTGCATTTGAGAGCATGAGGGTGGGAATGGATGTTTGTATCTGTGTGTGCCTGTATGTCTGTGTCCATATGTCAGGTTGGGTATCAGACACCACCTCTCTGGGGACATCTCAGGCCCTCCAAGGTTTGGAGGCCCATCTCCCCCCACCACTTCCCCTGCCGGTGGCAGATGCCCTCAGACATCGGTGCGTTGGTGGTTCTTTGTGTCCGGGGATGGGCGCCCAGGCACACACCGGCTCACTCCTTGGCGGCTCCTTATCGGGGCATGGAGCCTGGGGCTCGCTCGGGCCACTTCGGAGGTGAGGTGCCCTCGGCCTCTCAGCCTGGGGCTTCGGTCCACTCAGGCACAGCTGGCTGCCGGCGGAGCTCACGGGCACGTCACTGCAACCCCCCCTGGCTTCTGCTCCGCGGCTGCTGAGTGACCCCTCATCTGGGACTCTCCTCAGCTCTTTCTGGGATAGTGGCACGGCTGCCCCTCTGTTGGTCTTCCTTGGTCTCTTGTGTTCTGGGGGCCTCTGGATGTCTGGAGTCTTGATCTCCTCCATACCTGCTTCATGCCCTGGAGGACGGGGCAGTGGCCCCCCACACCCTCTAGCAGATCATTACATGAAGGAACCTTTTAAAAACAAGCGCGTTCATGCTCACAGGTGTACACACGGGTGATCACACACACAAACTACACCCTTTTGGCTCCTACCTCAAAGCACACTGTGCGCTGTCGATCTTACGTGCTGCACAATAATGTTTAATATTTAGTATTTACTGCCATATTCCCATATATCATTGTGATGTTGTTTATTCTATTACTCTCGTTTTCTTCTGCTTGTTTTCTTTTTTCTTTCTCAACAGGTGATCCAGGTGATCGATATATGTATTTTTTGTCTGCTTACTCTGTTGGTTTTTGTTTTTTGCCCTTTTTCCCCGTCCCTCTTCCCCGCTGTTTTTCTTTCCCTCTGTCTTTCTCCCCTTTCTTTCCCCCAGTAAAGTCTGTCCCGTATTCAGCAAATGAAAATAAAATAAACAATAAAAGGTGAATCAAATAGACCATTACGGCAAAGGCTGGGATGGTCCATTTGGTAAAGTAAATCCGTTGGGCATCTTTCTTTGCCTTTAGACAATAATTCTGATGGCAAAAGAGCCAAACGGGACAGGCAAGAAAAAAAAAAACAAAAAAAAAACTTCTTCCCTGGAGTTTCTGTGCTCTCTCATCCAGCAGGTTCTGATGGATCGTGGCTGCTGCTGTGGTCCTGCTTGACATCTACTACATATATTATTACTCTCTGACTTCATTTGATTAATTTATATTACAATGAAGGTGTATAAAGCATGACATGAATATAGAAGATATTTCATCCTAAAAAATTGTCATATGTCACAACCTAAATTATCCTATTTTGTGTGTGTTTGTGTATGGTTGTCGTGGTTGTTTGTTATGTTTTTCTCCTGACAGTGGCAAAGTGTGGGATGACACATGAGGACCTGCGCAGTTTTACACACATTAAACCAGATCCCTGTGTGCGATCACACAGTTCAGTTTGTAGTTCAGCATAAAAGTTCAAAATAAAATATTTACTATACATTTCAGCCAGTGTCAGTCTCTGTTCCACTCTCTAATTTGTTTAAAGTAAAGTAAGTAACATCTTGTATGAGGTGATTAGGGTCAGCAGTACTGTGTATGGGAGCCTAAAGCAAAGTTAACTGCACCAGCTGTATATTATACGTTTCTACCTTTTGTAATATGTCATGTTTAGATGCAGTGACAATTGCACATTTGGAGTTGTGGTCATATGTGGTTTTTATATACAGGGTATTAGAAAATAATTGAAATTTTTTCTTGTTTGTTTACACATTATTATTGTGTACATATTGCATATGTAACATTATTATTGTTAATATTATTATTAGATACCAAAGACACAATTTGATTAAGGGTTTTCCTGTCATTATTTCAATAAAATGCACACGTAAACAATAGGATCAAAATAAACTTTTAAATAGTCTATTATCAAATGCTGATTTTCAAAACATTCTAGAGGAAAATAGAGATAAAATAATCTGAATAATAACAGTGATCTTGGATGATGATGATGGAGGCTTCAATGGATTATTCTGTTTCAATCAATATTTTCATATCTATGACAATAATTTGATAAGTTTAACAGGTTTGTTTAGGCCTGGAAATACAGCAAATATTAACAAACTTTTGTTTTTGAAGAATGTTTATCTTTTTGGGGATGAAGCTATCTGGCAAAATGACACAACCCTTTTAACCTTTATGTCTATCATGTGGCTATGGTACTGGATTTTGGTTTGATGCATATGCAGGTTACAGCTGGGGAATGGCAGTATGTTGTGGATTGATTTGGCATGTTCAACCACTGTTACACCAAACTCTCTCACTTATGATAAAGGCCTCTTACCCAGTGTCATGGATTTTCTATACTTTTGGGGACACTGGACTAAAGTCTGAGGCAGTAAGTCAGATCAAAGAAGGCAATGATTCTAAAATGGGAGTTTACTTATGTCATTCTATGTATCCAGGAATATGTGCCTGAGGATAGTTGTCATGAAATCAATATTAAATCAAAGTATTACTTAATTACCACAGCTGACACGAGTTCTCCAAAGCTGCCTGCTGTCTCAGGATCTGTCTCCAAAAAGGACCAGGGAGTGCTAACATGCTATGTTCTAAACTGATGCAGAAAATGCAACATAATATAAACTTACTGAGTGAAGTAATGTCAAGAGGATTCCTTTAGCTCCTATTGGGTTGGTTCCTTGATCAATGCAATACAGAATCATTAATCTGGTTTTATGTAATGTCCTTAAAACACGTCAAAATGAGGCTCTGTAGTCTGTGTGGCCTCCACATGCCTGTATGACCTCCCTACAACACCTGGGCATGCTCCTGATGAAGTGGCATGCTCTCCTGAGGGATTTCCTCCCAGACTCCTGGACATTTTGTGCTGCAGTTGGTGGATGGAGCGAGACATGATGTCCAGGATGTCCTCAATTGCACTCAG
The DNA here is from genome assembly GCF_036321145.2 of Pelmatolapia mariae. Classification (NCBI taxonomy): domain Eukaryota; kingdom Metazoa; phylum Chordata; class Actinopteri; order Cichliformes; family Cichlidae; genus Pelmatolapia; species Pelmatolapia mariae. The sequence goes on along the minus strand of NW_027052474.1, from coordinate 13,612 downwards.
GTCTGGGGAACGGGTGGGCCAATCCACAGCATCAATGCCTTCATCTTGCAGGAACTGCTGACACACTCCAGCCACATGAGGTCTAGCATTGTCTTGCATTAGGAGGAACCCGGGGCCAACCGCACCAGCATATGGTCTCACAAGGGGCCTGAAGATCTCATCTCAGTACCTAATGGCAGTCAGGCTACCTCTGCCGAACACATGGAGGGCTGTGCGGTCCCCAAAGAGATGCCACCCCACACCAAAACTGACCCACTGCCAAACTGGCATGCTGTAGGATGTTGCAGGCAGCAGAAGGTTCTCCACGGCGTCTCCAGACTCTGTCACAAGTGCTCAGTGTGAACCTGCTTTCATCTGTGAGGAGCACAGGGCACCAGAGGCAAAGTTCCCAATCTTTGTGTTCTCTGGCAAATACCAAACATCCTGCACGGTTTGGGCTGCAAGCACAACCCTCACGTCGGGCCCTCATGGAGTCCGTTTCTGACCGTTTGAGCAGACGTGCACATTTGTGGCCTGCTGGAGGTCATTTTGCACGGCTCTGGCCTTTCTTTCCTACTGCACAGTACCTTCCCTTACCGTTAGTTTCCTATTCTTTTACTTCTTCTTTGATGACGGTTGTCTTTCTAGATAAGCAATTTCATGTGCTCTGGGGCGAGTCACTGGCTCGGGTGCATTCTGGGATTGTCAGTTCACCAGTGTGCTGGCATGCTTCTTAACAAACACACCACTACAGCAAACATCTCAATTGTACTTGTTGATTTCTTCGACAAAACACTGAACAAAAATTTCCTTGTGAGTGTGCTGCCTGGTGCTTTTAAATTCTGTGGTAATTTGAGCAGCCCAGAAAGCATCCCATGAATTCAATTATGTTATCGTATCTGAACATGTACACTAGTCATTAAATTACATGGGAAAGCATGATTATGGGTAAACAACTGCACCAAGGGAATTACATTTTTCAAATTCAAATTCAAATTCAAATTTTATTTGTCACATACACAGTCATACACAGTACGATATGCAGTGAAATGCTTACACAACTGCTCGTGACCTAAAGAAAAAAAAAAGAAAAGGCTATGAGTAAGATAGGAAATAAATATGAAAATTAAAAGGGGTAAATTTAACTAGGAAGGAGTAAAATAAAATATATATATGAATTTGTTGAAAATAAAATAACTGTGCAACACAAATTAGACTGAAGGGTAAATTTAACTGGGAAAGAATAAGATAAAATATATATGAATTAACTGTACAGCAAAATACACAATACACAGTATAGAAATATATAGAATGTATGAAGAAATATGAATATATATACAATAACAGCAGCATTTTACAAGTATTTAAATGGAAATGAAGAAATATAATGTCCAGTGTTGTGCAAACCACATTGTGAGTGTCTTGTGCAGTGCAAATATGCTTAAAGTGATGAAGTGTAAACAAAGTCCAGACTGTCCAGTGTGTGTGTGTAAGAATCATATGTGTGGGTCCGTTCTATGTGGTGGTGTGATTGAGAGACCGTATCGCCTGCGGGAAGAAGCTCCTCCTCAGTCTCTCTGTGTTGGTCTTCAGGGAGCGGAATCGCTTTCCTGACCTCAACAGAGAGAACAGTCCGTTGTTGGGATGGCTGAGGTCCTTCACGATCTTCCTGGCCTTGGTCCAGCACCGCCTGCTGTAGAGTGAGTGCAGGTCAGGGAGCTCGGAGCGGATGGTGCGCTCAGCTGATCGCACAACCCTCTGTAGAGCTCGTCTGTCCTGCATGGTGCTGTTCCCGAACCAGGTTAAGATGTTTCCCGTCAGGATGCTCTCTATGGTGCACGAGTAAAAGTTCCTGAGCACCTTGGAGGGCAGTCGGAAGTCTCTCAAGCGTCTGAGGTGGTAGAGATGCTGTCGGGCCTTTTTCACCACGGTGCTGATGTGACAGGACCATGACAGGTCCTGCGTGATGTGAACTCCGAGGTATTTGAAGCTGTCCACTCTCTCCACTGGGCACTCGTTGATGACGGGGGTCTGATAGTTCCTCTCCTGCTTAGTGCTGAAGTCCACTATCAACTCCTTTGTTTTACTGACGTTTAGAAGGAGGTTGTTCCTCTGGCACCAGGTCTCCAGATTCCTAACCTCCTTCAAGTAGGCCGTCTCGTTGTTATCAGAGATAAGGCCCACCACGACGGTGTCGTCAGCAAACTTGATGATGGTGGTGGAGCTGGTAGTGGCCACACAGTCATATGTGTACAAAGAGTACAGCAGGGGGCTCAGAACACACCCCTGGGGGGCTCCAGTGCTGAGAGTGGTGGAGGCTGAGACATGTCCGCCCATCCTTACTGCCTGTGGTCTGCCAGTTAGGAAGTTGGAGATCCACTGACACATAGATGAGCTGAGTCCCAGGTGCTCCAGTTTGGTGGTGAGTGTGGAGGGAATTATGGTATCAAATGCAGAGCTGTAGTTGATGAAGAGCATTTTAACATAATTCCCCTTCTGGTGTCCAAGTGAGTGAGTGATGTGTGGAGGAGATGAGAGATGGCATCGTCTGTGGAACGATTTGGACGGTAAGTGAACTGTAGTGGGTCCAGTGTGTCTGGTAGTGAAGAAATGATGAAGTCTCTGACCAGGCGTTCAAAGCACTTCATCACTACTGAGGTGAGGGCTACAGGGCGATAGTCATTGAAAACGCTGAAAACTAACTTAAAAAACAAAAACGAAGAAAAGGTGGTCGGTGGTCGGAGCAGTCGTGACGGCAGCCGACCTCACCGACGCCATCTTTCCATTTTTCTTCTCAAAATGTAAAATGTCTGTTGAAAAATCACATTAAACAGAGATGTGATTAACTTTTTATTTTACCAAAAATAACATCAATGATGACACAATCAGTCTTCATCAGAAGTGCTCAAATCACTCTCAGTGGCATCGTCTGGAATGTCCTCCTCCTCCTCCGAGTCCATTTCCCAGGAGTGGTTGGTGTCTGAGGATTCTCTTGGACATGTCCTTTATTTTGAGCATTTCAGCTTTCAGTTCACTTTGTTTTTTTAAACCAGGCTATGGAGTCCCTTCTGTGCATCCTCCGACATGCCAACAAGGGAGGCTGTAAAAAGAACAAAACAAATAAATATGAGTAAAGTAAAAAAACAACAACAACAACAAAAAAAAACCTCACCTCATAAACACAAGGAATTAGGATCCTGTAATTAAACTTTTTTTAAAAGGGAGAAGGCAGTGTTAGCTAGCAATCTAGATATAGGTAAAAGATCCAGTAAGACTTTAGCATCTGCTCTTATTTTCAATCGATTCATCAAATAATTAATAAATAAAAGATGTGCTTACAGTCTGAGGAGATTGTCCCCAACACCACAGATCGCATTCGCAACACTGTCCAGTGATGCCGCATCTCCCTGCAAAGGATCATCTCCTCCTCTCTCAGGCGCCTCACAGCCATCACATTCTCAGAGACTTTCTCTTTGTCTGGAGGTCTGCAGCAGCTACAGTTTAACAACATCAGATGGGAAAACATAGTAGCATATTATGATTCAAGAACAAAACATTCAACTACTGCTCAGATACTGGAAGTTTGTTTAAAAAGATATTTAGAAATCAAGAGCTTACGTTCACTTGTGCTCTGCCAGAGCCAAATGTCGGTCTGGGTGAGGGCATCACTGGATACGATTTGCTTTGTTGGTTCAGAAAGCTTGTTGTAGTCGTCAACAGCAGCCGCCAAGCGTTTCTTCTCATCTAAGATGACCTTGCAAATTCTGTGTCGCCTCTTGTTGCTATCTGTAAATAATCATAGAAAATTCACACCTTCACATAATGTATATATTTACATTTTAATCTACACTCATCAATTTGTTTGCTAGAACACGCATCACATCCAGATTAAACAAACTGGATCTGATTTTATTCTGTTTACAAAGTAGCTGTACAAGCTGTACAAACTAAGTATCAAACGGTCATTTCAAAGAAACTGGGACGTACCATTTTGTCTGTAAAGACTTTGTGTTCGCACTCTGATGATGATGACAAGCTCCTCTATTCGTGCCTGCAACGCTCCAAGGCTGCCATCAGTTTGATCAGTTTCTAAGTGAGAGGAATATTAATCAGAATACATGATGAGTAACAGTCACCAAACTACAGTGGACTCTGTAATCACTGACTTGATGATATTCATTATAAGACATCTGTAGCCTTCATGTGCTGCATTATCATTAGATAACAAGTATGTTGGTGTTCAGGTTTATAAAACCAACTAGTACGACATCATTTCAACCCAGGTTCAATCCAATTTGATGAAACGCAAAAACTCTGCCATAAATTCCACTTTTACAAGGCTTATTTTTCTTTGTTTGTTGACACTGTCAGAAAGATATTAACTCTACCTTAAGTTCTTTAATGAGGCCATGATGGGTCCTATTGTTATACACGAGTGTGTTATATTGAGACTCACCTTCAGCCCATTCTGCACATCGGCCACCCATTGCTGCAGTGTGTCGTCATCCACACCCAGCTCATTTTTGGTCGCATTCAGGCTCTCCACTTGTTCTCTAAGGATCCTTATAATCTAAGAATACATTAATAAATGTCATTCACATTGATGATTTTAGAGTACAGGTGTTTTTCCCCCATTACCACACACATTAAAATGGGTGTTGAAAAAAAAAATCCCCTTTAGATATCTCTGGTTCAAACTGCGGCCCAGTTGTTCCACTTTCCTTTTGGTCCACCCCAAAGCCAGGAGGGTCAGCATGTCTGTTCGCCCTGCATTTCAGTTTGTATAAAAAATAAGAATTAATGAGCAGGAGACTGAGTGGAATCTCACACACAGACACATTTGTACTTCAATGGCCGCCCTAGACAGGAAACTGTTTACTTGTTCCACCTCTTTTCCAACTGTAGAACCGGCCCCATCCTGAAACGCACCTCCCCATTTGATCTATAGAAAGGAGGTCACAATACATGACTGCTGAATTCATTCAACCTTATAACAAAATGTCTCAAACTAATCCAAAACTACAAGCTGCGGTATACCTCGCATTTCCAAATGAGAGCCTTTGCATGCATGACGGAGAGAAAAGGACGCATTGACAAGAGTCCTCAGCTGAGCCACCTTGATTAAATATGGGAAATATTTACAGGACACATTGGAGCAAAGGAACGTAATATGTCCTGGGACGCTAAATTAAGTATACATTAAGAAAAAGTAAAGTAAATAGTATTATAACAACACCAAGAGAAAAATAAAATAAATATCCACCCATCCATATGTATTTATAACACAAACACACACACACACACACACACACACACACACACATATGGTTATGGCGTTAACGTCATTTTAACAAGATTAACGCTAACAGCACTAATATATATATATATGAGTCTCTTACATCATTTGTGCGTCTCTGGATGTATTTCACAAACTCAGCAACTTCCTCATCTTTTTCAATGAAGACACCTTCAAAGTTCGCCTGCTCTGAAGTGCTGAACAAACACAGTGACAGTTGTTTGAAAAGAAACATTAAAATACTTTTTTTCTACAAAGCCATATTTGATTTATGTACACAATGCATAACGTACCTTGCATTAGATTGAAAGCGATAAAGCTTACAGTTTTCATCAACTGAGACGGCAAGCACGTCTGGAGTGCAGGCAGGGCAGCTAACGCATGGCTCCTTGCACATCCTGTCCACCTCAAACAGCACTCCACTCCACAAAGCTTTTACTGAAGGCATCAGCTGATATTCGGCCAGTCTTTTGAGTAGAGGGACAAACAACAGAATATTCAAGGACAGTCATCATAAACATTGATTTGCACAATTTCCTTAAACGTGACAAATTTAGAAACTCACCCTTCCAAAATGGGCTGTTCTTTCATCCAGCATTTTGACAAATGCCTTAAGTGACATCCCTGGTGCAGCCTTCTTAATGTCATAGTAAGACTGAAAGACATCCATTGAAAACAGGGTGCAGAAATTTAAGGTGCCAGGCCAATATCCACTACCCAGGATGTCCATAACTGAGGGGGACCACATTAGGTCACAGCTGGTGCAGCTCACCACTGGCAGTGCAAGGTTATAACGGCCTTTAGAAAGGATAAGGATAAATTCAGTCGTGGGTCAAAGCATTCATTTTTTTCATGTTGTGAAGATTTCATGTTGTTTTCAAAGCAGTCTGGTAAATCCAAATGACCTTTGACAGGTGCCCACATATACTGCGGCCGAGGGTAATTCAAAACAAGATAGCAATTCTTATAGATGTATCTATTATGTTTCTATTGTTCAGCACTTTAAAAACACACAAGGCTGACCAAAGTGCTATATAAATAAACAATGATGATAGCAATGTACAATTTTGCACTAAACCTGCAAACACATCTATTGTGTATGTACTGTGTGACAAAAGGGCAGCTTACCATTTATGGTTACAAGAGCCACAACTGCGCCGGGTGAAACCTCAACGTTACCTGCTGGGCAGTCACACACATGGTCTGGCCTTTGCACAGGCAACAGCCGAACTAACATTAAAAACACACAATATATATAAAAAGAATTTGAAATTAAATGATACACAATACATGATACAATAACAGCACCCACTCATAGTACATAGCAAGAAATGCATAGGATTAAAAACCGTACCTATTGGCTTGTGAAACTCTGATGAAGGCTGCAAAAAACCCTCCTGTTACTGCCTCTCTGTTGTGCAGGACAAAGCGTGTGTGAACTGCAATATCACACTCAGCACAAAGGAATAGAAGAGGCAGGCAGTCCAGACACCTCACAACCATCCGTCTCCTCAACAAAAAGTGACTGGACTGATAAACACACACACACACACACTCTATCACTCAGCTCAACTCAACTACCTCAAGCATCAACCTGTAAATGCTCTTTTTGCACAATATTATTATGTTTACTGTCCAACACTACCTACATACCAAGTATGTTTACTGTTACCTTTGCACTACCTACCTAGTTAGATAGTTAGTTTTTGTTTTTTGTTAATTTATGTTGTAATTTATGTTAGGTCAGTCTGTCCTGTCTCTAGTTAGCTAGTTTAGTGTTTTTCTGTTAATTTATGTTGTAAATTTATTTATGTTGCATGTAGCACCTTGGTCCTGGAGGAACGTTGTTTCACTTCACTGTGTACAAACTGTATATGGTTGAAGTGACAATAAAGCCAACTTGACTTGACTTGAACTACTTGTTTGCCACACTGACACACACGGTGTGACTGTGGATCCAGAGTAGCTAACATATTGTCTATAAGACGAGGCCTGGCCTCTTTCCACTTTTGCAAGGACACCATGTTTCTGATCTCCTAGTGAGTAGCAGCTGACTCAGACGACGTCTCACAAGTCATGGCTGCGTCCTCTTCTCCATCTCCAACAACTGAAGGAGCTCCTGAGGAAGCACCTCAGTTCCATACACTAACAGAAAAAAAAAATAAAGAAACTCTTCCACAAAGTGAAAAACACTCTAGGCAGTATGTTTCTTAGGACTGCACAAAAGCCCTGCCTAACTCAACTATAACAACAAATATAAAAGTAAACTTTAAAAAAGGAATACCTTCTTTTATATATTGTGAAAGTACCTTTTGTTGGGTTGACACTGGCAACATAACTAGGTTCTTCACGTGGACATTGATGCTGATCTGCGGAAAATGGGGGAAAAAAGAGATTGAAGAATATTTACTTACTGAAACATATATACAGATATATAAAATTTATAATAAATATATCAAATAATATAACATTTACTACGTACAATAAATTAGACAAGTGTGTCCCCTCTTTAACGTTTGTTTCCAGTAGATCACATTTACAAAAAAAAAAAAAAGAAGAAGGTTACCTGCATGTCTTGACGGAGTTCGTCAGCAGCTTGAAGCTTAGTGCTCCGGTTAACGTTAGCATCATAGGTTTGTAAAGAGCTAGCAGAACTATTAGCGCAAAAACTGCTTTACACACCATGTGAGGCTCTTTTGCAACACACAAGTCCTTAATGTTTATAATAGATTTAATGATCATCGTTGGATTAAATGGCTAATGCTGCACTAGCCACGTGTAGTCGTTACCGTACTGTACCTAGCAAGCATGCTGACGGTAGCTGTAGCCATTTTTAAATGCATTAAATCGTTCCCGAGATCAGTCACCTGTTTGTTTGAAGCTTTTGTGGAAAAAAACCCTTTGAAACACACATCAAGCTATTACTCTAAATATATGTATTTTTTACATACCTGCATTTGAATCAATCGATTCCGCCTCCTTTTCTTATTCTTATAAACGGGTCTCTCCGTTCTCCCATCATCCTTTGCTTACACCGGTTGCGTCTGATTGGTTGGAGCCGAGCGCATCCAAAACTAGCAGGAGTGGTGAATAAAACTATAAATGTGTTTTACGTGTGAAATAAAAATAATAAACCAACCAAGGATTATGTACGTTAAATCTGCGTACTTTCAGATCGTGAATCACTTTGGAAAATGAAGCGATTTTATTGTTGAATTATCAGTGTTACTTTCATGTGTTTTTGTTGAGAAATGTTAACGATGTCATTAAAAGAAAGCATTAAATTAGGGAGAAAAACCCGTTCGCGGAGAGGGTCCCCGGTTTTCCAGTTAGATTGTACTTCAAGGCGTCACGTTTCGCCGTGACGGGGTTATTATTGGAGTAAATGGATGGCCGGAGCCTCTGCTCGAAGCGTCTCTGATCGCCGAGAGCGGCTTCATATTGGAATGAATTGACAACCCACAGCGTCGCATAAAAACGTGGAAGGGTACCTTCAGCGTCAGCATGAGAAGTTAAGGGACGTGACAAATCGTCAGTATTTTACGCGTCGGGAGTGAGAACGGGTTGTATATTTACATGCTTCCAGCTCCCGTTTTTGCTCCGTGACAGCTCGGACTTTTCCTTTCTCTCCCTCCCTCGCTCACAGACACATACACAGGTCAATGACTAGATTTCTTTTACATTTTCATTGTAAGTGGGTTAAAGCAGTTAATTAAAAGTAGTCTAACATAAATGTAAATGCTGTAATTTGATTATTTTAATAAACCATGTAACTTGGATGGATTCGATGCTGGCATGACCACAGTGCACACGTCTGATGTCGCTCACAGTGGTCCAAGGGACGCTCAGGGAGTTTGTGTGTTCGCTCAGACACATGAAACATTAGAGGGAACATTGCTCAGGGCACCACAATAAAAGACATAAAAGTGAGGGAGGAGGCAGATTCACAGATGTGTTTGAAAGTCTGCGAGCCAAACGTAAAGATGAAAAGGAGAATAGAAGCATTCCTGCATAAAGCAGCAAACAAGTCGATTTAGCAACATGTGAATAATGAATGTGATGAACTGAGGTCATCTTTGCTCATGACTCAGAAACAACAAACACAGCTAAGGCAGAAAAAATGAATGAACTGTTCCCAGCTCTAAATGCAGCTTTTTACTAACCCAAAAGTTGATTCTGTCCATCTGGATGTAGAGTTTTCAGGGGAGAAACATCTTGTCACTCATCTAAGTGACTTCTTCAGACTGCTGTAACTGCAGTGATTGCTGTGACAGAGCTAAGCTGACTCATTTACAGAATCCTTTTCTTAGAAGTCCTGAGTGAATTTGCACACAAGAGCAAACATCCAAGTCCAAACTTGCTGTAACTGATATTAAGACAAAAGACAGCCTTCATCTTGAGTGAGTCAGGACTCCACCTCTAATAGAACAAAGAGGGCAGAAATATGAGAATATGAGATTCTTGTACCTCCATGCCACAGTGGCCCAATTCTGATCATTTTCTCTTCACTTTAATAAACGGAGCTGTTTACTCTTTGGTCCCTGAAACATATCACATAAAGACTAATTAGAAACATCTAAATGAGCTGTATGTAAGCAGCAATACTGTCATGGTCATTTTGACCCAGGAGTTTAAGTTTTCTGTGTTTTCTGTCATATTTGCATTATGTTGAGGATTACTCCAGGTTTTCCCAGGTTATTCTGTTCAGCATTGTTTATTAGATTTCCCCCTGTGTTGTTGTCCCCTGTGTCTTCCCCTGTGTGACTGTGTATATAGTAATGTGTGTTATTGTGCTTTGTCCCTTGTGTCCAATATTTTCCTCTTTCCATCGTGTTTTCTCTCTCTGCCTCTCTCTGTATACTTTCTGTGTTATGTTTAAGGTCCACGTCTTGGTGTCAGCGTTTCAGTTTTGTGTCCTAACTGCTCGGCCTAACATGCCTAATAGTCCTCAGCTTTGTTCCCGCGTGTGTTTCCACTTCTCTCATTACCTTCTGTGTATTTATGTCAGAGTCCCCCTCTGTCTCATGGCTGTGTTTCCTTGTATGTCTCCTTGAGTACCTGTTAGCTTTTTCCCAGTTTAGTTTAAGTCTAGTTTTTGGATGCTTTCCCCATGTCTGCCAATAAAGCTGTGGCATTTGAGTTCATCGCTCGTGTCAGTGAGTTTGTGTTTGGGTCCTCTCCTGCCTGCACACATATGTAACATTACAAATACATGAAAAACTGCGGTACCCACCATACAAGCTAGTTTATGGTTATTTAAATAAGTAAAAAAACGTGGCTATGCAGATGCCCAAAGCTTAACAATACAACCACTATAAAAAATTAACTTTTGTACCACCAGATTTTCATATATTTACATTTAAAAGTGTTTTGCTCTCCCGCATTAACTCCTGCTTAACCCTGAAAACGTGATGACAGGTGGCAGATTGGAGTTCACATGAAATATCGGCTGTATGAAGACTGGAAAATATAGATGATACAAATATGCAGCCAAACATTTGTGGACATGGATAAACTCTCTGATCCAAAAAGCAGGAAGTGACACAGCTAGAAAATGAAAGTGTGTAACAGCTGAAGTCAAATGTAATGCAGAGTTGAATCTGCACTTGGATCCATGTGTGAAAGGTCCACATGTAGGGATCACATGAGTCCTGATGTTTGTCAGTGCAGCTTGATAACTCCATCTACTGTGGGCTACATATACTGGGCTGGTAGCTCCATAGTGTTGCAAAGAAACTATTCAATGTGCAAATTTAAAATCAGAGGCTCTTCTAACACAGGAGCCATGTTGAGTTTAGATCACAGCGACCACCGGCAGTCTGAAATGGAATGAAGCCCATTGACAGCCAGCAGGTCTAAACAGGAACGCAGCCATTTGTATGCGTGGCAATGATGTGGCTGCAGCTGACACAGGATTGGTTCAAACTAAACATCATTTCACAGAGTTCACAAATAAACTCACGTTTTTATCTTTGAAGATCATCATAAAGTAGAATTGACGGTCCAGCAGACAACAGCAGGAGGTTTGAGCCCTTCTGATGCAGCAGAAACAGGATTTGGAGGAAGATGTTAATAGATTAGAAAGAATTGTACACTGTGAATCAATGCAAGTCTTTCTAGATAGACAGATCTTTAATAATCCCTCAGGTAGGTTCCTCTGGGACAGTCACAGATAGAGACACCAATTCTGACGTCCTTTGAAAGTTTTCATCACTCGTCATGTACACAGATGTTAATTCTACATATTCCTAGTACTGAACTCTAAATCAATATGAAGAAAATGCTCCTACTAATCTGCATATATGTTGATATCAAATCCTTTTCCAGCACATGGATAAATCTCTATAAATCTTTCAGTCTGATCAGAATGGGCACAGTGTTGTTATTGCAGCACTCCCTGATGTTTGAAAAGCTAAATGTCCATTTTAAAGTGCTCGTGTGTAGGATTGTGTTTCCTTCCTTTGTGCAGTTCTTACAGGAAACATGTTTGAATGTTTCCTGTTCCCCTGATGCTTCTTCCTGTTGGATAAAGTTGGTTTGAATAACATGTTCTTATAGGTTTCAATGAACTTCAAACTGGGATCCACTTACAAAACTGTCTCATTTTATTGGAACGATCCACATTTGCATCCATTCACGGTACATTTGACATCTGAACACGTTTGTACACATGATGAAAGGACAGATGGTGTTTGTGTGTCCTTCTTAAACTTAGTGTGAATGTTTCATCATGTAGAACTACTTAGAACAAAGTCTTTGGGAACATTTGGAGAACACGTTTAGGAAAGTAACATCCTGGTAGAACATTTTCTTAAAGCAAAGCAGAGCTGCAACATGACTGTGAGGATTCACAATAATAAAGTCACAATACTTTATTATTATGAAGACTAAAGTGCACCTTAATGCTGCCAATGAATACACATGTTCTTTGTGAAAGCATGAGCACAGCTGACATGCACCACACTGACCCCACTCGCCCCATTTCTTCATCCACTTCTTGCTCTTGTGCTTGAAATGAGACGCAGACGCAGCAAAAGTCAGAGGCTCTAAAATCCACAAAAAGGGGGCTTGTTAGATCAGGATATTGATGTGATCCATAGAAAACATGGATAATACACCACTTTATTTGAAGACATCTGTAGCACTGCCTCAGGATGTTTCCACAGACTCCTCTGTGCACCTAAAGAAAAGGTCAAAGGTCAGCAGCACATGTAGTTGGGACAATTCTTCAGTCGCACAAACTACACAATGATTTTCCTCCAATTAGGACTTTTCCCTTGCAGAAATGGTCCTGTGTGATTTCTAGGCTGTGATATAAAAACTAGTTCCTAATGGCAGCGATTCACTCAGTAAACATGTGTTTCCTTCACCAACCTCACACACAGATCCAATAAGATCAGGAAGTGGGCAGTATAGTACAATATGTGTTATTTTGTACTGTGCTGCCCAAACTAAAGATCTGCTGAAGTGTTGAAATGATTCAGATGTTTATTTTGGACGATCCAGCAGAAGATCAGACATGAAAGTGGAGATAACACAGAAGACCTGCAGCAAAGGGTCAGAGGTCAGACTGGGCCACGTGATTCAACAATGAGCCAATGATCATCAAGTAGTGACTAAAGCAGAGCCCTGACGTTCTGACATTTATCACACAGTTAGAACAAATGTCTGCTGATGACTTCATCTCATGAAATGACTGATAGATGTCAATTCATTGATCAGCTGAGCTGCTGATCTTCATCGTGCACAGAAACATTCAGCTTGTTTCAATCAGTAAATAACTCCCACTACTCCCAGTTTGAACTGTTCCCACTCAAAATGCTGTCAGAACAATGATCATTGTAGAACTTCACAAACATCACGTGTTGTTTTCCACATGGAAGATCAGCAAACATACAGAAACTTCCTGTTGCCACACACGGCCTCTAAAATCTCTTCCACGCTTTCTGTCTGAAGTCCACTCTCTGTGTCGGATCCACAGGAAACAACAAGATCTTATTAACATGGTTTTCAATGTGTCTCCTTCCAAAAAGTCCAACCAATGAACAAATGTGTATATTTGTGGAGGCCGAACAAAAGCATGAGACATTTGTCTGTTTCTATAAACTGGTGTCAAACACAAATATGAAGAGTTTCATTGACAGACTCCAAAATGCCCCCGCAGTGAATCACAGGGAAATCCTACAGTGTGCAGAGAATCTTAATGGCTCCAACATCAACACATCCACAATGTTGGATCCAGTTCTACCTCACAGAGTTACTAAGACACACCCTCTGCCAGCATTACAACAGCTCCACCTGCTTCACCTGCCTCCTCAGCCTCTGTACACCTGAAGA
>NW_027052473.1:0-30654 GCF_036321145.2 Pelmatolapia mariae | reverse complement strand
GCTGATCCGTGAGGGTGACTGTCACAGGTACTGAGTCATTTATGTGAGTAGGAAACAAAACCCATGAGAGAAAAACAGAAATTAGAACAAAAATAAATCTGGTTGAGCAATACAAAGCAAAAGTCATCAGCTGTCTGGGAGTTTGAACAGGAATAAAGTTTCTATGTTACCCAAGACTGTCATGCAGAACTGAAATGATTGTCTGTTGCTGGTGGCTCTGAATGACAGTCCAAAGACATTTTAGTCAAATCTATCATCTATTAAAAAAAACTAAAGAACACTCTTGATCAGTTTTTATGCCTTGGCTATGAGGCATCTTTTGTCATTTTTGTAAATATTAATGATTATCTTTTTCTTTCCTCTGGAAACCATAAGGCTGCTGTCAGACACTGACTGATAGAGCATGCCGAGTGATCTGTTGCAGACACTGAGCGACCCCGGTCTCCCTGAGAAAGTCTACTCTGACCTGACTCGTCCATTGCTTCAATTTTATCAGCTTCAGTCAGTTGAGTGTTGATGTGAGCCTGAGGTGCGAAGATGTTCAAACTCATCACGCTGGATGATTTGGCCCTCCCAGCTTTTTTGGCCTTACAGCCGTTATGTTGTAAATGGTTCTTCTTTAAACTGCACCACTTTGCAAAGGTTCAGTTTAGTAGGATTTTAAACTGCCGGACTTTTACTGGTAAAAATATTAAATTCTACCTCAAACAATATGCATTCCTTAACCACTGAACAAATATATATAAATGTCAACTCATTTAACCCCCAAGGCATTATATTTATGCACTTTGTTAACAGAATAGCTGATAATAAATGTTTGCCATTCAAAATAACAATTACAGTTATTTTGGAATCACACAGATTACATATGTCTGTATAGAATTATGTGCCATGATGGTGAAATATTTCATTTGTTGCTTGTAATCTTTAACCCTCTTAAAGCAGTAGATAAAAAGTTTGCTTAACAATAAAAGAGAAAACAAAACGGGGGCTGGGGAACATAAATGTTTGCACAAATGGATAACTTGGATAAGGATTTATGTACACATCATGTCCATTCTCTCAACTTCCTTCTGAGTTACGGGCAATTTTTATTTGTGACTTTAGGAAAGTAAGAGCTCTCAAGAAGCACTTAAAGGCAACGTAACAGCAAAAATGAAAATATAGTGACATAAAACCGAGGGTAAAGGATCGCCACTAGACGGTGATCATCATTAGGGCAAAACCATCTATCAAATTTATATCCAGAAAAGAGCCAAATTATGCTTTTACAATAGAGAGTTTTATCAAGCCAAACAATTATGAGGTGAGCTGCCCATTGCATCGCTTGTTATAGGTCAATGGAAAAAAAGAGGAGGATAAAAACAATCCAGGGCTGGTAATGCACTACAAAACCATTTGGCTGAAAGTCATTCACTGCACTGATCATTTAGGATGGATTTTTATAAAACAAGAAATTAGTTGGGCCACAGCTGCATGTGTAGCTTTGTTTCTCCAGTGGTTTCCTTCCTTCCTGTTGTCAGTATTTTAAAACAAGAGGGGATCTAAGACTCAAGCGAATGACAATTACTTCTATAAAATCACTGAAATCAGATGCAGATATTGGATATATTTAATCACACTGAATTGTGAGCACATTCAGAGTTTTGTTGGCAGTGACTGACACTTCCATGTCTATTAACCCTTTTTTTCCTCTTCAACATAACGTTTGAACCATGTTGTGGTTAAATGTATTAAATTCTGATTTAGGTATACCCATTTTTCAGACGATCATTTACTTTGGATGGTTATAAACTTTATTCTAGCCATTACACAGTTAAATCATGAGTATTATAATTCTGCACTGACCTAAAAATCCCCCTAGTTTCTTGAATATTCGACTGTAAAATTTCTTAATGACAACAATAGTGGTGTAGTGGTTTGAATTCAGGATTTAAAAAAATAATAATTTAAAGAGTAGTTTGTAAAATGATAGAAGTGGGAGGATAGGATAGGGAGCTGGAAGCACTAATATCACAGAATATTGATGTGAAACTACATCATTGCCAGGAACACAAATAATGAATTATAATGTGTTTTGCTTTCTGATTGTAGGACATCAAGTCATGGAACACGATGTTACTTTTTAAGAAGATAGAAATAGAGCCTTTACTTGAATCATTTCTTCATTTGTTTTTTGGGTACGCTAATTATGTGACAGACAGCACAGCTACACAGCTTCATCGCTCCTTTGCACTAATCCTACAGTCATACCTGTCCCTCTGCCACACCAATTTTTGAACCGATATGAATGGAGTGAAAATATTAGAGGGGGTTTTTATGAGCCCCTCTTCTTGAGTTTCCCTCCTGTAACGCCGAACCCATAAGTCAGCTCCTGGCTCGAGTTAGAGAACAACCGCAGGCTGTGTGTGCGTTCAGGAAGCTGGAGAGAGGGCAGTGTCGCTCACCTTTCACTGCCATACTGTAACACAGGCGTTTGACATGAGACAGCCCCCTAGGTGTCTCACTTTCTCAGTGTTTGTATGGACTGGAGCGCAGCGCCGGCTGCCCGCCTGCCTGCTTCTCGTCTGGCTGACTGGCTGCGTTGACGTCAGCGCCGTGTTGATTTGCTAAGGCGAGAGAAGAAAGGAGTTAGAGCATGTTCTGAGAGCGGGTACTGCGAACTGCCTTACTATGCTGTAGCCCCAATCCCCCTGCACTATCCGGAATCAAAACGTGCAACTTAGGTGAGTACCAATCCGGGCTAAATGCAGCTGCAGTTTCCCGGCGACAAGTGCCAGACCCACTACTCTGCATGTATCACTGTTTTCTTCGCGTACTTTCATTCACCATATGGATGTTTTGATGTGTTTATAGTGCTGAGGATCGGCTTTTTTATGCGTGTCCCCGTTCAACCTCACGCTGAAGTTGACTGCAAACGCGACTTTGGCATGCGAGTTGGACTTGCGCACCGGAGTTCTGGATGAAAACAAGTGTTTACCTGATTGCGCTGCAAGGTGTTGAAGTTTGCATTAACGCACTGTAGCTCAGTGTAGAGATGTTAAGGTTGACGTAACCCCCCCTTCTTCTTCTCGGGCTCGTTAGTATTCTGGAGATCGCAGTCAGAGGACGTGAGGTCTGGCTGTTTCACGGGGAGCCAGACAACATATGACGCCTCGCTGCGTGTGACTTTGAAATCGCGTTAGCTTGTTTTGGTGGAAATTTTGCCCATATTTTTTTTTTTTAAAGACGGCGACACTCATGCTTGTCCTTGTGTCTCCAGACGCACCAGCGTGGCTTATTTAGCCGTGATGACATCATGATGGGGGACTGGAGACACTGGTTTTTACACACGAAACAACCGTAAATCCAGTCACTGTACAGGCGCACTGCCATTGATTGACAGCCAGCTAAATGTTTGATTGGTTACCAATAATCGGCTCGCCGTAGCACGCGCAGCACACTGTGAGGTGGGGGAACTGGTAACAGATGCGATGGCAAATTGATTTGTTATCGAGTGTGTCTGATCTCTCTCTTCCCCTTTCACTCTTTTTTCCTTTTTATCCCTTAGGCAGCTTTCCCGAGACCAAACCCCCCTTCTTTCTCCTTCACTGTTACAAGGTAGCGCTACAGTGTTCATCCTGCCTCAAAGTCCACCTGTGCGTTGATCAAATGAGAGCTGGCTCAAATCGGAGACCCTTGCCTGCCGTCTGTGTCGCGTGTACTTTTTTAGCAGGCACCGGTGTCTGATTGCCCCCCCTCCCCGTACCATTTTGATCTCTCCGCGTTTGTGTCTGTCAGTGTGGCTCATGGTCTGGAATATTGAACGCTGTTTATTCTTGTTGTGGCTGGCTCGTCAAGGCGCGCTATGGCAGACAACTCGTGATCAGATTGATTATGCTGCCTCTCTGTGAAGTCGGCGTGATGTGGTTATTGTCAGCGGTCCATATCGTCCTCCGGGGAGGAAATCTCTCCAGGCTTAATGTACTTAATGTAGTACGTGATGTTTTGCGTAACGCATAATGTTGTGTATAATTTGTCTGGTGCGTCTGGCTAAAATTAACGCCGTCTAGACCCACGCAGCCTTTTCCCTTTATTAATAGAAAACAGACAAAGTCCCCAGACAGCAACTTTACATCCCAGTGAAGCCACAGTTTAGTTGATAACCCACAGAGCGCAACAAGCATTGATCATTTACGGGGCCATAAATCGGCGCTATTGGCATACCTGCAATAAAGATAATGTCGGGTTTTAGGCATGATCTCTGTTTACTGAGAGGCTAATTTCAGTTAGAGGAGAACCTGTGGTTTTATCATTACCTACATTCTACATCGATTTTTGTCAAGGTACGGAAAAGACAAACCGCCCAGTGCCCCAAAGCCGGGAGAATTATTTTCCGTTACTCTCAGCACTAACAATAGGTGCAGCATCATTTACCCTGAATATTCAGATTCAGTGTGTTTAGATGATCTTATTTATATATTATAGAAGGTTTGGCAAGAAAAGAAACCTTATCGTTTTTTCAAGGTTTATTTTTCCTTTTCAGATGATGTTTCTTCTTTCTTCCTTTTCTTTCTTTCTTTTTTTTAACAGGTGTGAAGGGAGGGAAAGAGCTGCCCAAGTTGTCTTTTTATTCCCTGTTTCATAATCTTTAAAAATGAATTTGAAGATTATTATCAAGAAAAACAATAATAATATTACAAATTTAGACAGCGTGTCACTTCTCACCAGACTTCATCTGACACATTTTGTCATTTGTCATAAGCCTGACTTATTCACTCTTCCGAGAACCTAAAAATTTGCCCTCAGTGAGCTTTTGTAGGTCAAAGGCGACACTAATCTGGTGACCATTCCTGCTTCACTTGGAGTAGGTGCAGTGGCAAATAACTGTTTAGTTAATTGGGACAATGAAGAAGCAGCGTAGTTCAGTGTTAAACTGAATGTAGTGGTGAATCTGTGTATTCAATCTAAGCCAGCTTTAATTATTTTTTTTAGTGCAGGTCAAAGTATAGGGTTGTGGGAGCGTGTTGCGTTGTTAACTTCAGTAATCAGGTTAACAGGAGTAGGAGGAGGACAAATTTGCGATTTTCAACATTAGCGACTGAGAGCTGTGTTTGGTACAGCAGTGTTGTGTGCTTTTGCCTCATCCTGCTTTCCTTTCCACCCATTTCTGGCCGCTGCTCTCTGCTCCCGTCTGTGATGAGAATACTGAGTAAGATGCTATTTAATTTCAGAAAGGCTGCTGATGGTCTTTGTGAACCGAGCGGCAGTGAAAACCCACAATTCACACTTGTTTAACTGGTGTACATACCGATTAGATAACTAAATGAAGACATCTTTTTAACGTAACATATGTTGGACTGATTGATATGCAGGTTGAGCATGTTGGATGGCTCACAAATTGTTTCCCTTCAGAAATCTACAGTCAATACTCTCTGCTGAATTTAAGAACAATGCCACTGAGCGGAGTGTTTACCACCCTGGCAGGATGTTTGCAATTGCCTCACACTTGCCATTTAGAGAGAGAAAGAGGTGGTATGTTTTAAATAAGCGTAACAAATTCATCACATTTATTTGCAGCGTGATTAAAATAATGAAAGGCACTTGTATTTTATGATAAACTAGAATTTTTAAAATTTTTCAAAAGAGAAAGCCCTTTCATTCATTCAGATTCTGAAGGGAAGAGAAAAACAACACAGAATGAGCATGTTGGATTTAAATGTGTAAAGACTAATATCTTTTTAACTCATGATAGTTTGTTCTTGCATCAGACTCTACCAGAGCTGATTTTTTTCCCTCCCCTCTTGTCTTCCATACAGGTTTCATCTTGTTTACAAAGATAGCTAAAAACATTGTTGATCGGGGAAGGAGAGCCTCATGAGTCGGCCTCGTGGTTTGCATCGACATCATGGATTTAACTAAAATGGGTATGATCCAGCTTCAGAACCCCAACCACCCCAATTCCCTGCTGCAGAAGGCCAACCAGATGCGTCTGGCTGGAACTCTGTGCGACGTGGTCATCATGGTAGACAGCCAGGAGTTTCACGCTCACAGGACTGTGCTAGCCTGCACCAGCAAAATGTTTGAAATCCTCTTTCACCGCAGCAGCCAGCATTATACCCTGGACTTCCTATCACCAAAGACTTTTCAGCAGATTTTGGAGTATGCTTACACTGCCACGCTCCAGGCCAAGGTGGAGGACTTGGATGACCTTCTGTATGCAGCCGAGATACTTGAGATTGAGTACTTAGAAGAGCAATGCCTGAAGATCCTGGAAACCATCCAGTCCTCAGATGAAAATGATGCTGAGGTCAACGCTAACGATGGAAGCACAGAGGAGGACGATGAGCGCAAAGGTCACAATGGAGCCAAAAACTCAAAAAAGCATTCCATGGGGAGCCTCTATCTGTCAGGTACACAGCAAGTCTCTAACATGCCTGGGATCGTCGACCAGAGTCCCTCCGTCTCCACTTCCTTCGGTGTCTCCACCCTGAGTCCCACCAAAGCTGCTGTGGACAGTCTGATGAGCATCGGCCAGTCTCTGCTCCAGCAGGGCTTTGGTGGTGAACAACTAGTTCACGGCAACTCCAACCAACTGATGACAGAGATCAAGACTGAGATGATGCAAGTGGATATGGGCGGCAATGGCCATGAAAGCCCACAGAACATGGAGTCCAGTGCCTCCAGCAATGGAGAACGAAGTGGGGAGGACAGGAACAGAGATGGTCCCGGAACGCCAACCAGGAGCAGCGTGATCACCAGTGCCCGTGAGCTGCATTACGTCCGTGACGAAGGCATGGGCGACTCTCAAGGTGAAGTCAGTCAGATGGGGGTGGAAGCAATGGCTGGAATGACTGAGAAACATCTGGCCTCTCTCTACTCCTTACCTGTCAATCATAAATCAGATGCCATGATGTCCATGCCGGTATCCATGGCGTCCGCTCTGCCCATGTCCCCAGCCCTGGCTATGTCTATGGACTTCAGTGCCTATGGGGGACTCCTGCCTCAGAGTTTCATCCAGAGAGAATTCTTCAGCAAGCTTGGGGAGCTGGCAGTGGGCATGAAACCAGACGGCAGGAACCAGCATGAACGTTGCAATGTTTGCGGTGCAGAGCTACCAGATAATGAAGCTGTGGAGCAGCACAGGTAAGACAACTTTTCTTCCAAATATAGTCGCTTAAAAAATTTTTTTTTTAATTGTTTTGTTCTTGAAATTTGTGGCCCTTTTTTTTAGCATTTCAACTACCCTTAATTTGACTGAAATTTTGAATGTTTATTTATGGATTCTTGATGTGCATCAGAATGTGAAAGTCTTAAGTCACTTGGCTTCATTTTACTAATTCATGATTCACATAGTAACATAATTCCTATTGTTAATAATTTAAAGTGGACAGTTTTTTGCTTTGAAATTATGAGAACTAGCAAATAGTAACATCCTTTTATAATCACAGAAACCTTAATTTTGTGTGGCTGACAGCTCAAACTTGGAGATTTGCTCCTTCAGTAACTACCAGGCCTGTCCAGGTGACCGCCGAAGGAGTGCTGTCTTAACATTGTCCAAGACCATTAGTCACACCTTACAAGATGTGGGCGGCAGCTATCACACACACTTACCAAAGTGGAACCCCCTCATCCTGGAACCAATTCCCCTCCCCTTTCCCATAACTGCACAAGGGGGGCCTTTATTAGCTTGATAATTGGAGTAGACGGTCAGCCCAGGAAATGAGTGCTGAACCTGGGCTTTGAGACAAGGAGGTAGCTCTTGGACAGGAGAGTGACAGTAAACCAGAAAAAAAACAGAGTTTTTGCCCCGAAACCTCACTTGAATTACTGAAAGTTTTTCAAATCTCTATATCCCTTTTTTCTGACATAATACCCTGCTCAATTTGATATATTTCACTGGATTTCTGTCATATTTGGATTGACCCTGGTTGATGCAAGCAAACTGAATATTAATCTTGCATGACCTCTCTTTTGTGCTGTCGTAATGTTTAAGAAATTTTACCTTGAAGGCCACCTTCTCACCCTGCAGTGTTTGCTTGAATCAATGCAAAGGAATGCACAGTGGTTAAAGTTCACTGGAGGATTTGAACCTTATCACCCGTCCCATCATTCCTGAGCTGGTATCTTGGCATACATGGCTAAGCACTGAAGTGATTCAGTCCAGACTTTCAAGTTAAAGAAATATAACCGAATAGGTTTGACTTGATGAAAGACATACAGGAAGTCACAGTGTATATATTTGTGTGACCTTCATGATTAGAACTAATTTTTCATTAAGGTAAAGAGGATTTTTGCATTGACTCATATTACACGTCTAAAAATCATAAGGACAGAAAAAGAAGTGGCTTTTGTGCATATGATCAGTTCATCCTAAGCAGGCTTTTATAGCCACTTAAAAAAAAAAAGAAGCACAATAGCCTCTGCTTTAGATGCATTAATGTAGCCGAACTGCGTTAATGGTCAGGCTATGCTCGTCTCTGTCTTGAGAAAAAGTGTGGCGTGTGAAATGGTTGCCTGTGTTTCAAGAGGAATTTCATCAATTCGCTCAAGCTGGGAAATCTTGTATCAAAGGAGATTTCCAAACCGTTTCATGCATTGATCTCGCCGCCTCACCCCATAGCATACTAATGGGTTAATTTACACTGGTTGATACACCGACACGACACTGTTTAATATTGTATGTGCTGTCCTGACAGCCTCCTGAAGTGTAGAAATCAAACATTGCATCATCCGCTGTCTGCTCTGCCATTTTGACATGAAAGGTCCGCTTCGCCTGAGATGCTTGATAATTCAGACGCTTCTCGTGTCCTCATAAACTCCACTGTGGGTCATTTGATATCATATCAAGTCCCTGCTTCTTCTTTTTTTCTTTATTTATTGCTTATTTTTTATGGCTATCCTGTCACACTTCTTAATCGTCCTGATGGGTATGCAAGATGTTTTATTTCAGACAAGTGGAGTCGTGTTCCCTCTGACTAATTATGAATCATTCGCCCGGAGCAACTGTGTCAGGGTCAGCACTGCCTGTGCAACAAACGCATAAAAAAGTTGGCAAAGTTCACTTAGGTGCGGGCAGGTCAAGTCAAACATGAGTCTAATTGTTTCCAGATGTGGCACAGGTCAGTGGTGTGAGGTGTCAATGTGGGCTTCTATGTTTAAATGAATGCACCGAAAAGTGCCCACTTCCTGTATAAATCTAGTTTCTGCAACCTTTCATAAAAACACTGAATTCATTATGTATTGGCAAAACAAGTGTAAGGAGTTGCTTATTGACTATGGAAACAATTGCTTCTTTTTAAGCAGCAGAGATGCTACCTTGATATTAGGTTAATGAACACCTTATAATGTACATCAGTTTAGAATAAATTATTATAATTGGAGGGAAAAAGCTTGTATTGAATGTTATGTCAGAAGTAGATTTTTGCCTGCTTTTTCTGATATGATAGCTGATCAATTAACTTAACTTTAGACTAATTCCTTTAATGATTGACTATCTTAAGATAACTATAGATATTTGAGGATTTTGCCTTCTTTGAACTACTTTATAAGTAGTTGTGTTATCTGTATTTTACCTTGGGTATTGTAATAGATGTTGAAAGTTTAACTTATCATG
Source organism: Pelmatolapia mariae (assembly GCF_036321145.2). Taxonomy (NCBI): domain Eukaryota; kingdom Metazoa; phylum Chordata; class Actinopteri; order Cichliformes; family Cichlidae; genus Pelmatolapia; species Pelmatolapia mariae. Next base: position 21,059 of record NW_027052473.1, on the reverse strand, counting down.
CAAACAAAAATGAGCTTAATGAAAGGTTTACTCTGACTTATAAGTGCCTGAGTTTCCTTGTATTTAATCTAAGTCTATCTGACCATGGCAACTTTTCCCCTCCACCTCCCCTCCAGCAGGCCACCAGCTCACGTCCCGACTGACAAGCCCTAGATTTATTTCTTAAAGGAAGCCCACGGTGTGCATTGTTGGGGCTTTAGGCAGACAGGATTACAGCAATATTTTAGTAACCCTTGCACTGAGAAAATAATCAACACAGGAAGGGCCTGAGTGATTATTTAGAAAATAAATGCATGATGCAGGGGGCTAATTCTGCAGAGGCAGGGGAAAGGGGGGGGGGCCTCCTCTGCTTGGTATTCCAAACACAGCATCCAATTCACGGGAACTAGCCTTGGGTTTATCTCTTTCACTTAATCGTCCATTCTCATGCAAATGATTGACCCTCGCTGTAATGTACATCACATAAGTGAAAAAAAAGAGCCTGTTTAAAAGGAGCTTTTCCAGCATATAGCCTTTAAACATTACTGATAACTATCAATGCTATAGCAGTGTCTTTTCATAGTACAGCCTGGGTTTATTTTTGGAGGGGCACAGGGGCGATGAATGAACGGGATAAGTCAATGAATTCCTGTTTGTCTTCTCTGTTTTCGCTCCTGTTATTTTTATTATTGATGGCAGTGTTTGGGGCAGAGGCTGGCAGCAGTGGAAATAATCACCCTCGCATTAACCTCCGCACGCGCACACACTTGTGTTCATTACTTTTCACATACACTCCCCTCAGCAGTAGCAGGCAGCGCTCACTCTTCCATTTCCTCCTCTTTTGTGGCAAAGGGGACGGAGGGCGCTCTAATACCCCAGGCCGCAGGTGTTTAAACAGCAGGCCCAAGGCCCTTATCTGTGCATATCAGAGTGGGACAGATAACCCTTGGCGCTCCTTCTTAGTAAACCAAGAGCAGATTGAGTTCAGATAGCGGTCCAATGCATTTGTTGCAGGTGATAACAATGTATGCACATACACACACGTATGTAACCTGCACACTAAGGGGAAGCTGTTGGAAGGTGTAGATGTTGTTTCCTTACACAATGACATTCGGTTGCTTTGGTCACTAGCAACAATTAACCACCACCCCCATCACCAGTGAGCTCCAATAAGTATAAAGGATGCCTGCAAGACGGTCGATGGGACTCAATGGTACCAAATGTCAAAAAATAAATACTTACACCTGTTTCATGACAACAAAAACACACATTTTTGGTAAATACAGTATGTCTATATACTCTATATATATATATATATATATATATATATATATATATATATATATATATATAAAAATATACTTCCTTTGATATATTTTTTTCCGCACTTCGCCAGTCTTTCCAGTTGTAACTGTCTGGGTTAGGATTTACAAGAATCCGCATGATGGCATCCAGTGATGACAACCACTGACAAAAATATAAATCGAACAGCATGCAGATGTGGAGATGCACCAAAATAAACCCCCAAAACCTTTCGATGTCTTTATAAGATACACCCTTTTACCGTGGCAGTTACTAACTACCATTAAGCAACTGAGGCTGGGAATTTATATATATATATATATATCTGTGTGTGTGTGTGTGTGTGTGTGTGTGTATATGTATATATATATATATATATATATATATATATATACATGTATGTACATATAAGCCAAAGTCCCTTATGTTGTAGTCATGTTGTTATGGTTAGATAAAGTTATTTGAATACATTAAAAAAAACTGTAAAAGCATTTAAAATTAAACTATAACTATTAACTTTTTAATTAACTTTTTAAAAATATTTTTCCTTATGGCAAAATATTTATATGCATTATATGCACAGCTGCGACACACAGTGAAGGAAGTGCCATGTTCTTATTCCCCCCCCCCCCCAAAAAAAAAAAAAAATTGGATCTTTTTAACTGTTGGGATCTTTGTGATTGGTGGTCAAACTGACAATTCAGAAACACGGAATAACATCCTCTGTGATATAGTCCACGATCCAATCATACTTTCACTCATGGTGATTGATAGTGCTTGTCATAAAATTGCAGTGTTTTTGGCAGTTGTAAAAATCTAGCTAGCAAAGTTCACAAAAGGACCTGTCAAAAATTTCAAACCAGCACAGCACTGCGCTCTATTTTGCGACCACAGCAGTTGTAGCTTACTGTGGTAGCCAACTACCACGGGCCATGTCATTTTAACTCTCACAATTAGATATATTAATATTATCTCATAAGTTCCATAGCTCTTATTTCTATTAGCAGCTAAACTGAAGACTCTACAGCACTGAGCGGTGTTGTTCTTTCAACATACAACAAAACCACAAGGTTCTGATGTCGTAAGAAAACTGTCTGTGCCGATCAAAGTGCATAACCTCACAAATAGAGTGTGTGTGTATGAAAAATCAGACTGTTGCTGTTGTTTGAGAGGTGACATCCGGTATAGTTTGTGCAAAATCCCCAGACAGCAGTCCAGAGTGTTTGTTGACCTCAAAATAAGAGCCCTTCTGTATCCTGCTCATCTTAAGTGTAAAAAGTAGGGGAAAAAAACCGACATGTGCTAACAATAAAGGATAAATATCTGTGCTTTGAAGTAGGTAGTCAGATATTTGCTTCATTGTCACAGTCTTACTCACCGAATACAGTATGTCGCCTTTGATCTTAAATAAGAATGACTAAGAGAGCAGCAGACTTTTGATTCTAACCTGTAAAACTGTGCAAGCATTTTCCTGCTTCCTGAAAGTAGCTGGGCAACAAAGCATCCATTACATGGCAGTGGATTACCCTCTATTTGAAATCACTCAGTGAGTTAAGTCTCCCCTGCTTGCACTCAGAGGTACAGTACATGTTGGTGTAATAATCCAATAGCACAAAAAGCCTCACTCAACGAAAAACACCTCTCCAAGAAACACCTAAGCCACAGACAACAGCAGAGGGCTTATTCAAGTCTGGCTGCCACATCATTTCCCTTTTATCCTCGCACAGGTGCTTTCTTTTTTTGCCCCTATTGGAGGTGCGGTGTTTGTTTGTGCCCCTAAGGAACTGCCGCTTTGACCAGGCCCGTGGTGATAGCCAGAGCCGAGGCAGCTGCTGGCTGAGTCCCAATTATAGACAGGCTTTAAAAGGCTCTGGTTGAACCGTAAAGATTTACACCGCCATCGCTGTGATCTCAGATCTGGGCTCTGTCCTCACTGTCAGGATAGGGAGATGTATCGATTAAAGACTTAACTCAGGGGGCTACATCTTGTGGAATATACTACACGCACACAAGCGTGCAGATCAAGCGTCTTATTGTCGTACACTGTGATGTCATCAGGTGGCAAAGGAAAGCTGTCTTATTAGAGAGGGCGGGGGAAAAAGATGCTTTTTTGGAAACGGTGTGGTGGTGGTAAGAAATAAGATAAGTAAGAGAAGGGCAGCACCAAGATAGGGGTTGGGGGATACCAATATGCAGACAGTGGCTGTGGCAATGGAGGGAGGCGATCTAATCAAGCAGCAGATTAGATCGCCTTCCTCCCTGAGATAAGAGTGGAGGGAGTGTGCTTGTGCAATAAAAGTTAGCAGCTTGACTCGGTGTGACCAGCTGCCTCTGTGTGGCTAACAGCGCTCAGCAGACGTGGCCTTTGCTGATGCGGTCTGGCATGGAGTGCTATGAAACAAATACACTGAGGCCCCTATCTTTTGTCTATGTGGGGGAACTTGTGGTTTGGAGAGAGGGTTAATGATAACATACTGTACTCTAAGTTGGCCTTCTTTGTACCCATGCAAGCATGTGGATTTTTTTCTCTTGTATTTTTTTGAGAGGCCAGGGTGGGGACTCAAGGGTAGTGCTAATTACTGCTAGTTATCAGGTGACACGCAAATGCATTATCACCCCTAACTTCCCGATGTGTATCTCTAGTCCCAGAAGCTGCAGTGCGAGTGTTGGCAGGTGGAGAGGCTGTGGCACATAGGCTGTGTGTAAATTACCGCACAGATAAATGCGTAAGCAGAGTTTCTCTATTTTACAATCTTAAATTAGACTTAAAAGTCTGCACCTCTTGGCAGACTTTTCTTACTGTATTAAGGTCCATGCATCATTGTCAGCTTTCCCATTAAATAAGAAAAAGTCAATAGAATTAGAATGATCTGGCCTTAAAGCTCAGTGGGTTTTAGTTCTGGTTCATGGAGCCCTTCCTCTGTTCTCCTGGACCTGAACGCTGTGGGTTCTAATCCCATCGATATCCCATTAGCATCCCCTCTCCGGGTCCCCGCCACATGAAAGAAGACGGTTCCCTCTCTCTGATTCTATCACTCTGGCTGACCGTAGGGAGGACGGCCACAATGAGTAAATGTGCTGAAGCCAAAGGGCCAACCCAAGTGTGCTCACAAATGTCCTGTGAGTGTGCGTCTGTGTGTATGTGTGTGAAATAGCTGCCACCGCCACCTCGGAGGCCCCCTAGCCTCCCTGGGAAGTATCAAACCGGAGCCCTTCGCAGCTTCAAGCGAGAGAGCTACTAATTAGCCTCTTTGTTGCCACTTGAATGGTTTGCCAGAGATTGGCAAGGGGCCCCAATGGAGTGATACCAGCACACTAAGAAGCTGGTCATAAAAATTACCCCCCATTCTCTCCACCATCACCTGTCACAAAGGAGCTCTCAGGTAGGAAAATGAGGCCAGAACAGCACAACGTGAGCTTTTTATCCTTCTCTTTAGAGACTGACGGATGATGTTTGCTCAACAGGTTGATTCTGGGTTCGTGCTAGCTATCTGCTCATAAGCTGGGAGGGCAAGGCCACATATAATTGCAACAGCTTTAATGTTATTGATAGCATAAGCTCAGCGTTCTCCTCTTTAAATTGCTGAGTGAGAAGTCGAGTTAACATCGAGTAGCAAATCGATATGCAAAATCAGATTATTTTAGAAGTGCTGCTGATGTAAGCCAGGTTATTGGCTTGTTTAAGTGAAAGCACAACCACTTTTCTCTGTAGGTAAAAAAAGAAAAAACGGTGTGGGTGAGTTTCACAATTAAGTACCCCGAACAAGAACTAATATGGCATAAAGAACCAGCTCAAATCAATACTTTGCACAAAAGAGTTGTTTGCTACAAGAACATTATCAGATTTTGTGGGTTATGAGATTTATTTGTTTTCTTAATGTTCCTTGAGACAGTTATCCAAACAAAAGTTCCACACTCCCTAATTCATGCTGTAGTATTAAAATACATCAAAACCCCCGAAAGTTATTTATTTCAACACACTAATTGGAAGAAGAAGAATTTGAGTAAATAATGTTAGAGGTGGTGCTTTTTATGTTTTTTTAGATTACATCATTGATTAACCTCTAAAAACATTATTACTATAATAATTTACATTGAGTATTTCTTCGTGGGTTTATCAGGAATCTCAGCCCTGACCCTGAACCTTAAATAAGAGGCTACAAGAGTTAAATATTTTCTTAAAAGTTGTATTACTAAAGATGAATGTGATTATGTTATAACAAAGCAGCCTGTCTGACTGTCAGACTATTCAAAATGCTCTCCGATCCATACTTCTGGCAACTGACATGCTGCTCGGTGAGCGCCGTGGCAGGAGTGCAATGAATGTCAAGGCGACTTGCAGCTTTAGCCCTGACCGACACATTTTAAGCTCCGCTGTAATCCAGGAGGGATCAGTTGGGTAAATCATGGCATAAAGCTTAAAACCATAATTGATTTATGTATTTGCTGACCGAAGACGCCCAGAGAGATTAACGGAGGGAGAGAGCCGATGATGGATATGCCGACCCCCTCGTGCAGCCTGCGTGCTAGGTGGGGGGATGAATTCAATTGAAGGGAGATTTGTCAGCTTGAAAAGGAAGAATGTCTAAAAACAGAGTGAGAGTCTGAGAATAGTTGCACTGGAGTTGCATTTAAAACATCAATCTGTATGTAAGTGTCTGCATTTTTTTTGTTGCCAGCTTTAGTAGCTGATTAAATTAAACTTGTGCCAAAACAGGCTTGGTGTGATCAGTAAGATTTGATTAGCCTCCAATTTGTTCACATATTTTCATGTTGTCCTGATAAGTGCTGAAGCACATGATAGCCACTGTAGAAATATCATATCATGAATCCAATTTCTTTCTTTTTTTTGAGAAATGAGAAAATTTCTCATGTTAATTTTTCTGTTACTTTAAGTGTTATATTTAAAATCAAATTTAAATATTTTTTTTTCTTTAAGGCAGCCAAATGATTCTTCATTTAATATTAATCTAATTTAATATTCCTGTCACAGCCAACAGTATTTTTACTGATTACATGACCTTGGTGTGATAGCCGCAGTTACCCACGGTTGATTTATTTTTATACATTTATAAAAATGACAATATGGATATATAGTATGTAACTCTATGTAGCATTTACATTCCTGTGCTGATCATAGACATGTCTTCGTAAAAAGACCTCATCAATCTCACATTAATTGGCATTATAATTTCCAGATTGTCACTGATGAGCTACTTGACACTCATTTAATTGGTCAGATGGCGACCCTGGTGTAGCCAGCATGTGAATTTCTGTGACACCTTATGAATCCTCTCTTTCTTGTTTACTGCCTGACTGTCAGACATCTCCAAGGTCTTTCTTGACCATTTCCAGATTGTTTCGTGTTTGTCTGTTTGTCCCTGGGCCCCGAAAGGCGAGAGTGGGATAGTAAAAAGAAGGAGGGAGAAAAAAAAGCCATTCCATTTCCTGGACTGATCGCTGAAGCGGATTGCTCTGACATGTCATGACTCAAACAGCATCATTTCTGCCACTCCTGTCTCGGTGCTGACCTTACAAATGATGCTGTAGGCTCCCGCCATATGCCATTAAGCATGCTGTAAAACAGGATGGGGTTTTATCCCCCTTCAAACGTGCAACAGCGCGCACTCACCCCCCGCAGCTTTCACTCTCTGTTCTCACCTCTCGGAAAACAAAAAGGAGATTACAGGAGTGTTTTTCTCTCTCATAGTTTTGTCCATATACTTTTTTCTCTCGTCTTCCATTCCCAGCTTGTGTTTTATTGCCTCCTGTGAGTGTTGGTCTGAGGCAAGGAGCTGAAGCTTCCCTAACAGGTGTTTGGGTGCTTATCACACACGTCTGTGCCCTTATCTCTAGCCCTCAGCTTCCTGCATCCTCTCTCTTGCATGCCTCAGAGTGGGGATATATTTCACTTAGCCTCTGACCCAAAACCTTCCTCTCTATCTCTTTGGGTCTCTCTTCCTCCTTCGCTCGCTTGCTCTTGCTAACACACTCTCTCTCTCTCACACACACTCACTCACACACACACACACACACACACACACACTGAGAAGGGCTTACTAGCTGATAGACGAAACGAGACTGTGAAGACATTTCATCATTTTAACGCAACTTGACTTTCTTTGATCATTTCGTTTTCTTCATATTAATCATAGCCCGCAGTATGCTCCAAAAATGGAAGATTCTTGGGAATAAGTAAGAGTGCAGCAACAATTACTTTAGTTATCAACATCTCTTCTTGTTTATTTTCTGTAATAATTGATCAGCGGTGTAGGATGTGAGATGTCAAAAAATGGTGAAGAATTCCAGCTTTTAGCCGAGGCGATGTTCTTAAAAAAGTTTAGGTTTTTCCAGTTACATGTTTTGTTAATTACAAAAAAATTGTGTTGCCCCACCAAAATCAAATGGTATCCTCCAACTGACATAGGCTGTTATAGAGAGGGAGAAAAAACACTTGAATTACAGCGTAAATGTTTTAGTATCTTTGGCACAGGGGCAGCTTTGATGTTGTTCAGACCCGTGAGTTTGATGCAGCATTTTGTCAGAGTGATTGGTCTCAGGCTTTAGCCCTGCCTCCACATTCCCTCCATCCTTTCCTACTCCCAAGCCCCACACAGGGACAAAGGCTAAAGTGTCTGTGGGATGGGGTTGTGATGGTGGTTTGGAGGGGGTTGACCCCATCCAAGGACCTGACAGGGGCCCTTCTTTTTTTTTTTCTTTTTTTTTTTTTTTTTTTCCATAATCCCCATTCTGAGTGGGTACAGAGGGGAGAGAACCCACACTCTAACACCCATGAGAGACTCTATTGTGAGTAGCAGGCTCTGTTACAGTAGGACGGATGCAGGGGTCTAAGGCCCAGATAAACGCTGGGGTCAGCCAGGCCCCCGTTATTTACAGTAGGTCCTTTCATTGGCCGCCTGAAACAGGAGCCTGTGGTGGAGGTGGTGGCAGTGGGGCTTCAGGGGACGATCACTGTTTGTGCTCAGCCAGGCCTCCACTATAGGTCAAAGAGCACGGGGGGGTGGGGCCACAGGGGTTACAGACCTGACTTTTGTCTGTGCGTTGGGGGAGTTGCTGCTTCATCGAGGAGAAGAAAAGGTGTTGGGGGTGGGAAGGGTTGTGTCCGTCCAAAAAAGGCAGCCAAGATGACTTCCATGAACACTTTTCTATAATGTGACATAACTAGATTTTGATCTAAAGGAAAAAAGAGCAAAACTGTGTGTCAAAGGTATGTTTATAATGTGTGCACATTTTTTTTTTTCATACATTACATTTCTTATACAACAAAGTCCAGCACTGTACATGAAGCTTAATAATTCTAAGGAATTATTTTTATTTATTTTACATTATTTCAAGACGATTGGATTAAAGTGTAGATATTTTTGCACAACATTATGTAAGTTAGTATTTAAATAATTGCCGTACAATGAGGTTATCACAACAATTAATTCTGCCCCAGAACTAACAGTTTTAGAGTCTTCATTATTTCAAATTGCAGTTTGGTTTAAAATTTTTTCATGTCTTCTGGGCTGAAGATATTGTTAGTACCAACTGAAACAGGCATTTATATTTCAGGTTTTACTTTATTTTAGGCAATGAATATTTTATTTTTGATGTCATTCTTTCAAAAACTAATCAATTAATATGTTTTGAAGTTTCTCAGATTATTAAAGACATGTTTATTTTTGCCCATTTTCTTTTTATTTATGGACAATAATAGCACTTTGCTGGAAAAAAAGATGAAATTCTGCAGAACTGTCCAACACAAAGAGCAATGGCAGCAGTATAAAAGCAAAATATTTTATTTAAATTTTTTTTTTTTTAGCGTTTTTGCCAGAGGAAAAAAACTGAAAATTCAGCACCGTCACAAATAACTGCATGCCTGTTTCAATTGTCCTGCAGTGACTCAGTGACCTACATAAGCGCAGCTTAAAACACGTCCTGCTATAGAAGGTAAAGAAACATAGCCTTTAAAAGAAAACAAAGGTGTTAGCTACTTGCTGTAACCCAATGCTTCAGATTTAGTTAGGTCATCTTCATTGTCCCGTGACATTCAATGCTCTGTAATAATCCCTTTTTTGTGACAAATTCAAAGTCCAAATGGTCAAAGCAAGTCCCCTCTACACTTAAAATAGTTGCTGCCAAGTGCATTTATTAACCTTAATCTGATGCGATCCATTACCAACCTAATTCCTGTTTGCTGTCTGTCATTAAGAAATGAGAACTTGCCAATGTCCAACATAGCACGAGAAAGTAAACTGGTACCATCTGCCACAAGACTCGGGCGTAATCTTACCATAATCTTAGTGTCAACCTTCCACGTTATGAGGCTAGGATGGAGGGAAAGCTAAGCAGAGACATACAATAAGGACAGCCGTCTCTCAGGCATTCATTTGGCGGAACAGATTTAGTTATTTTTTCTTGGACAAAGACAGGAGGGGTTAAAGGTCAGCAGGCGAGAACTTTACAGATGAAGTGGGGTGTGGTGGGGGTGTGTAGAAGTTTTATTTGACCCTGCACCTCTCACCCCTATTGTCCTGTAAGAACACAATAGGTTCTGTCAAACTCAAGCGGTCAGCGTTTCGGCCAAGCCTGCTGAGCCACAGAAGTGCAATCAGAGATTTTAAATCTGGCTGAAGGACGCTACCGATGACTAGTCAGGAGACAAAGATAAAGGAGAGATTTGTCTTCTCAAAAGTATTTTTCTTACGTGTAAGAAGGAACATTTGTGAGTGTTTAATATTTGTTTTACTACAGTACGACTACTCTGAAACATTTTTTGAAACATTGGTAATTACTAGTTTCACATTCCTATTTTACATATAGAAATGTAACGGGTGATAAAAATGAGTTATTACAAAAGCTATAATACACGATTAAAACATCCAGTGAAAATGCATCAGTATTCCATAATCGAATAATGTGACATATGAGAATTTTTCCTGATATTTAAAAGTGCAATTTACTGAGAGCTGCCTAAAATAATAATCAGATGACGTTAAAAAAAGTCTTGAGGATTTATGCTTGCTTAAATCATTGTCTTAGTCATTTGAAAAGTTACAATTTTCAATAATATCTATTATTTATTTTTCATCAAAAGAGTTTTACAATAAAATGGGGAATAATAATGCTGTGAAAATACGGGAAATAATAGTAGGTCCAAAAAAAAAGTTTAAAAAAATCATATATTTCTTTCAGTGTGATAAAAGGCAGTTGGTTGCGTTTTGATTGGCCATAAAAAGCCGCATTTTTAACACAGAGCTCTGCTGCAACTAGGCTATATGTCAACAGCTACTTTTCTGTAACAGTGACTGTGGCAGCTTGCGTTGTAAATGCCAAAGTCTTGCTGACATTTTTCACCTCAAAAGGAAGGGGGAAGAATGCAAAAAAGTAAAAAATATATAGGATCAGAGAGCAGAACTGCAGCGTGAAAAGGGCTCTCTGGCCTTACATTCTCTCTGCTTATGTCTTGCTTTCTGTCCTCTAAATACCCTTGACATATGGAGGAGATCAAAAGAAAGGGAGAGATGAGGGTTGCATGTGTGTGTCAAGGTACAATGCAGGCCATAGCAAGGCCTTACAAACAGAGGATGTGGTGTGGAGTTTGATTTCTCACCGTCTCTTTTTTTGGTTTGCTTTGGTTGTTGTCATTGATGTATGGTTCACCAAAATGAGTTTAATTTAAGTATTTTGTTGTCTAAACAAAGTCTTTACATGCCTAATGAAAAGGAGATGGAAAATGTCATGCTAAATTATTATCTCTTTGAATTGTTCAGGCTATGCGTCCTATCCCACACATTCTCTGGTTCGGGCTTCTCGAGAGGGATTTTTGGTCAGAAAATTATATTTCACAATTTGGCAATTTTGGGCTACACTTTTTTTTTTTTTTTTTTTTTACTGGAAGTACCTGGATACGGTGTCATTTTAATTAAACCTTTGCCAAAAATCCAAAGAATTGTTTTTTTGTTTATTTTTTTAAAGAATTTCAAGCACCTAATATCTTTTTTCTCTTAATGCCAATGTAGTTCCATTGAATTAGTAGCTCTTTGTGATTGATCGCTGCATATTCAATTGTGACGGAAGCAGTGAAATATATATATAAATAAATATATATTTTTTCTGTACGTGTATATACCTGCAATACCGGAACAGGGACTTAACAGGGAAAAAAACCCAGAGTATTTCCGTTCACCGTTCCAGGCTGGTGGTAGGTAACTGTTGTCAGGAAGGAGCCTCATTAAATGGTCCATTAATGAAGGCTTTATGGAATACAACAGTAAACACCACTTCGCTCACAAACATAATTTTTTGACTGGCTTTTCTTTTGAGATGTCAAGCCTGGCATCATCTTTCTCCTAAACTCTCAAAGCTGTAAAGGCTGGTCAGTTTGCTGTAATAGCCTGCAATATGGCGAATGGGCCTGTACAGGCGTTCAGAGGTCAGTGGACATGGTACAGCTTTCACATGGCCCTGAGGTCCTGACCCCCACCTTTGTTGGCCGTAGTTACCCCCCTCTTCCCAGCAAGGACCGAAGCCCTTTGAGCCAAGCCCTCAACCCCCTGCAGTGCGCGCCCCTTCAGCACATTAATAGTGGCACTGGAACTAATTGCCCAACCTTAGATGTGCTTGAGACCCAGATTGCCTCAGCTGCCAGCGCGCCACAAACCCCCCAACACTCCACCCCAAACAGAAGAAAACCTTCAAAAGAAGAATTGCAAAATTGCTGGTTTCTCTGCCCAGTCCTTTGGTAAAACACAGCTCTTCTCCTCAAAGGGCTTCATTTATTTCTTTGTGTTACTGTAAATGTGCATCCATTCAAGCTTGTTTTGAAAACATCGCCCTCCCTTTTTGCGCCGCGCTCTCGATTTTTGTCTCGCCATTCACTGATGGCTTGGTTTTGCTTTTATTCCTGCAAGAGGACTGACAAGTACTCACTATGTACCTCGCGCCTTGGCGAGACCTTCCCACACATGCCATCCACCGCCATTTTGTTGCTAACCCCGTCAGGCACGATAAAGCGCCAAATCACCCTTTTGTATTCGGCACACGTATCGGTAATCCATCCCATCATTCTAAAATATTTTCTTTCAGGCATGCGCTTTGAACTGTGAATTGCAGTACTGGTGTAAAGTGGTGTCTAGCACCAGACTGTTGCTGTTCACACTGTCACGTCTGCCGTCTCCTCCGCTGCAGTCAGCCTCACCCGAGTTCAAAGAGACACTGAAAGAGAGGGAAGCAGTCTGAGGGGCGTTTTATGATTTTATTGGGTCAGAGGAAGCATTGTTGGGAAGGTGTTGGTTCGTTGTCTGTGCTCAATCTTTCGTAATGTGTCTACAGACTGTGGCGGTCTGCTTGTTTTTGGATGCATTTGCCTATAAGATATGTTCTCACAGCATTAAGTGCTGCTTTATTGGCATGGAAATGTGCGTTTCTGGCTCATCTAATGTCTCTTTGTCAGTTGCAGTAGAGAGACGGCAAAGGAATATGGTACCTTTTTATCAGGTAAATGGAAACATCAAAGCGGATCATTTCTAATGGATGGTCAGATTAACTGCACACAAGAGAACGTGTGTCATGGCCATATGTAGATAATAATAATAAATAATAAAGCTTTCTAACTCTGTCATGTTATGTTCAGTGTGTCTACAGGAAAAAATTAGATTCTGGTAATAAAGCAAAGAAAAACCTTTCAGCTATTGTTGGTTTTGAGCACATGGAACAAAACAAAATGCAAACATGCTCACTGTTAAGGGCTTAAACTGTTAGATTTTCCAAAAAATACTAGCTGCCTTACACAAAGAGTCACCTTTGTACTGTGCAAACACAATGAGGGATAGGTTTTAGTCAGGGTGTGACTGGCAAAAACATGAATGATATTGTTTGACAGCCTTACTTCAACTTTATATATTCTGATGGTCTATTAATCCCTTTTTAAGGATCACGATGTTTGCCAAGTCCCAAAGCAGAAAAAACAAATACTTTTAATCACACATTGTCAAGTCACAAATAAATTAATACAGGACATATTAGCAGTATTGGTAATGACAGCGTGTTTTCTGCTGAAATATCCAGCTTCTAAGTAAGGTGTAATTTGAGTGCCTTGTTGACTGGTGCAGTTCAGACAGCACAACATTTCATCAACTACTATTTAGCCTGTTTAACCTTATCAGTGGAGCCATCTAGACCTTTGGCTATGATGTTAGTTACATAGCACAGACAGGAACAGTAAAGGCTGGGCTTTTCAGATGTAGAACATTTTTAAACAAAACCAGATTCAAGCATTGAATCTTACAAAAAAAAGCTTTATAGCACTTCATGGAAGTCATGAGCATCAATAAAAATAGTAGTAGCCTTTTAATGCGGGAGATGGTGTCATAGAGAAACTTTATTTTCTCTATAAAAGACTTCCTTTCTTTTAATTAATCGAGTTTTTAATGTAGCTAGTGAAAGTGCATGGGTGGAATGTAGTGCTGTATTGAATTTTTAACCATAATTTCAAATGTTCATGTGCGATAAGATAGTTGGCAATGGTTTGGCACCCTCGCTGTGCTTGTCGTGTAACGTGTATATACACACCAAACATGCTGTGTTTTTGTGGAAATTTGTCCTAAAAACACACTATGAAAAAAGCTGACATGAAGCAATGAGGAGCTGGTCCTTATGGTCAAAGGAAAGGAATAAACATAAATACTGGGTTCTCACGAGAAGGCAGGAGCAGGGAGAAATTTCATAGCTTGAGCCATGAGTTGAAGCTGTATCACGACCGCTTTCGTACGTATTTCAGGATGTCAGCGGGGCCGTTTTAAGCTCTTGTTGGTCAAGTTGAGACCAGATCTGAGGAGGCAGAGAAATAATTTCAAAGAGTCGATTGACCCAGAGCAGAATCTGGTTTTGTGTCTAAGGTAAAATAGTATTATTTTACTATTTGTATTTTCAATACTGGTGTGGCAGACCACTTATTTGGATCTGAAAAATCAGAAAAATTGAACTTGCAAAAAACATAAACACAAATGGATTTAGCAAAATGACATGGTGTGAATGCCTGTATTAAGAATAGGTGAGTTTGAAAAATATTTTTAATGCATTGCCAGTCTTAAGACTCAAAATATAGAGCAGTGAATCCGAAAAAGTTGATTCTGTTCACCTGGACGCCACATGGATGAGTGAAAAAAATGTTTCTCCCACTGAAACCGCTACGTCCATATGAACAGAATTAACTTTTTGGGATTTCCTTACCTGGATGTTTGAGCATGCATCAAGATATAGAGCCTAAGAATAGTCCTAGAATAAAAATTCTGGGATTTAAGTTTGTTGTGTTATCATGCTGTCGAAAATACAGTTTGTTGGCATATGCTGCGACAATGATACTCTGTATTTGATTTAATACAAAACAAGAAAAAATGAATCTGCATTAGCTCTCCAACTTAAGCTTCCATATGGAAAAATCCCAGAAATCCCAGCTATGGCACAAAGAGATTTCGTGTCGCTGACCACTAGCTAGCTTTTGTTCACCTGCTAGAGCAGCAATGGATTCACATAGCAAATTGAACACAAAGGAGCAATGGCAACAGATTATTGCATTGCAGACCAAGAATGTTTGTACTTTGCAGATATGCCAGTTCAGGTGTGATCTAAGTCTCAGGCCATAGTGTTAAATAAAACTCTCCACTGAAACCCAAACTGATTGAATTCTTTGAGGCTTAGCAACTCTTTAAAGATCTAGTAGCAGGTCCTTTCACAAGTATTCAAGTTATGTCCTTGCTTTTCAGAGCTAGCATTTCATAATCTACGCTTTGACTGAACCAAGGCAACTGTTCCCATACCATCAATCTACATAGATTTGAAAATGTATCCATGGACACATTGTGACTGAATTAATATTTTAAAATGGCTACATTTCCTAATCTTAAAACTTTGCTTCAATGCCACAGCTTTTCAGCGTTATTTCATTCAAAGCATTCCAGACATTTATGTAGGTTGTATTCATATCTAACCTCCATCAGTGGCATACATTTATATACAGCTGTATCCAAAAAACAAACATTGCAGACCACATATTTGTCCCTGAAACACTCAGACCCTTTTGGCTTTTCTAGGACAGCGTCTGCCCACTGAGGCTCAACACTCCCTGCTCTTTATGAAATATTGCATGTCATCCATGTTTGCATGCTCCCAAATAATCCATCACATAAATATCTTCTTCCTTCTTTAAATAAACTCTACTACGGCAGCAGAAGTAGTAGCAGCGTGTCTGCCGGCCAGCCTGATAATCCTCCAAGGAAACGTAGCCACTGACAGATGTGTGCGTTGCTATCAAGAATTACAGCTGTGATAAGAAAGATTGAACTTTATCCTCTTGTAGAAATGATACAGTGATGGAGCTCTACAGTGTTATTATATGGTAAATATCCTGTACATACCGTGCCCACTCTAATCCAATGACCATGCGCTTTTAATCTCTTTTTGCTGTGTATGTGGGTATGTTGTGAATCTGTGTTGTGTTAAGAGCATATACTGGCGTTCAGTTTTGGCTGACCTGTTAATCAGCCTTTGATTATGTGAGGTCAGAACATAAACTTCCATCATTCAAACTTCTTTGTCTGGCAGCAACAAAAAGCTTCTACTAGTATTTGCATTATGAGTAAGAGAGAAAGAGGAGCTTGGTTCCTAAAAGGCCCAAAACAACGATATCTTGGACTTTATGACATGATATTTGAGCTTTGTTATAAAATGTAGGTTTGCACATGTGCTGTTCTGGGACACTAATCATACAACATAAATGTGTGCATTATATTGTTCATGTCTGTAACAGTAGCAGGTGTAAATTTGCTAGTAGTGACCAGTTTGAATGGCGTCCACCTTCTGGAGGCTGTTTTCTTTTCATCATGCAGAGGTTCTAACCTGTACATTGCATCTGCACAGCATCTACAGTATTTCTAATTACTGTAGCCACTCTGCCACTCCACCACTGTCTGCAAGAGTAGATACAGTAAATCCTTTATTTTGTGTCACGGATGTGATGAAAAGCTTGAAATAATGCCACATTGTTTGAGGCACTGAACCTCTTAATGATTGAGTAAAATAAAAGAAATATACTCACAGAAAATAAGGTTTAGTTTAATGTCTATCCATGAGCTGTGTTACATAGAAGACTAAAAGAAGGATAACATCAAGATCACCACTTATTGCATCAGAAAAGAATCCCCCATTCAGTATTATACAAATGAAACTGTCAGAAGCTGTTTTAAATATTGTGAATAGGGCTCTCAAGTATGTGAGACAAGCTTATGACCTTGTAGAGAGTCATTCTTGCTGAAGGGGAGTGCACAATCACTGTAAAAAAAAAAGAAAAAACAGTAAAGACTTTGCTGCTAAAGCTGAATATGTTGTATATATTGTTTTTTCTCTGCACTGCTTTTTCACAACCAAATGAACGCTTTCTCATTTTTTTTAATGCTACAGTTTGCTATTCAAAGTGAAGTGCTAAAGCTCAAGTACCTTATCTCTCCCTTCAGGCTGAGGTATGTGTTTATTTATTGGACTGTCAGTCGGTCTGTCTCAACATTTTTGTCCAATGTAAGGTATCTCAGCAACAGCTAGGTTGCCACTAAATTATCAGCATAACTTAATCATAATAGGCAGATTCTTAATAGTTTTGATGACCGACTGAAT
The DNA here is from genome assembly GCF_036321145.2 of Pelmatolapia mariae. Taxonomy (NCBI): domain Eukaryota; kingdom Metazoa; phylum Chordata; class Actinopteri; order Cichliformes; family Cichlidae; genus Pelmatolapia; species Pelmatolapia mariae. The sequence continues at coordinate 4,106 of NW_027052473.1, read as the reverse complement.
CTGTTGGAATGTGACAACATCAAAGTTCATTACCAAGGCTTTGATTAGTAGCAAGGTATCTCAGAACTATGCAGCATATTTACAGCTTTTTTCTTTCTTTTTTTTTTTTTTGCAGTCACTACTGTACAATACTGGAGTTTGAAACTTTAATATAACACCTTGAAAAATGATACTCTACACAGTTCTTATTACCGCAGAGACGTATCCCTGACATTTGGGGCAAAATACTTATTTATTTATTTTCTTAAAAAGAAATTAAGCTACATAATGAAATGGCATAGTTCTGCTTTCTTCCTGAGATATAAGGATTTAATAGCACAACATGTTGAAACTGTGACGAATTCACATTTGTTTAGCCGAGATTTCAAAACTGAGCCACTTACACAATGGGAATACAGCCACTTCAGATGTGCTCATTGCTATCAAGAATTACAGCTTTCATAAGAAAAGACTGAACTTTATCCTCTTGTAGTAATGAAACATTAATGGCTCTACACTCTTATTATATGGAAAATATCCTGGACATAGCAAGGCCTCTCTAATCCAATTACTATGCACTTTAAATCTCTCCTGTATGTTGAGAACTCACACCAAAACAATCTAGATGGATTATGTACCTTGACATGGCAGAGGAAACATGGGTAAATTTGATTTTGAGGAACACTTTAACTGCCATAACTTTTTGTCTTCCCTGCTGTCGTGAAAATCTGGCTCCCAAACCGAGGTTCATGGCAAACCATGGATTTTTGTGTACATTCATTCAAAAACTCATTCAAAATATCAATGTTTTAGTCATGTGTTGGACTCAAAATCCTGTTAGTTCAATATAAATATTTCAAACAACTTATAAATCATAATTATGGTTCATTGTTAAGCAAACTCGAGCAGTGTCTCGGATGTGAGACAGCGTCAGTTGTTTCAGCAAATTAAATCATGTTTACATTCAAGGACCGAAGCCCTCTGGTAGGCATAGTAATGTAGAGAGAGCGGGTGACGTTGTTATAGAGCCACAGTGTTTGCGCAGGATAGACTTGGGCGGATGAATGGGTTAACAAAACATTTGACTTAACACGGGAGACTGCCTAACCGTATTGTCATTCAGATTAGATGACTTAATGCCTTATTTATTATAAAGTTAAAAGTGATGTTGAAATGGCAATTAAAAAAAATCTTGGAAATGGAAAATTTTGTTTGTGATTCTACTCTAGTTTTACTTTTGCAAAAAGAGGAAAGAGATGCAGAGAGTTAGCAGCTTTGGTTATTTTACCATCCATTAAATTTGATGAGAAGTTGTCGATGGAGTTTGGTGAGGCTGCATAGCAAAAAAAGGCAGCCTGTATTGTGGAAATCATCAGTGCAGCAATAGTGTTATTTTCTCACTCAGTTTTTCTGACCTTGCTGCAAAGTCTTAGTTAACATTTTTTTCAGGCAGCTAGCCGATTATTATGATTTTTGACTAGAGCTCGGTTAGTTTTTCCTCTCCCCAGATACTCGAAATACATATTTGAGAATCAGTCTAACTCTTAGCTACAGCTTCCAAAATGTGGCAATACAGAATTTAGTGATTTCTATTGGGTTTATTCTTTCTTTATATACTCGTTATAAACTCTTTATAAACTACTTTATTTTATATAATGTGTTTTTTCTAAAACAGATTACTGGTGTTAGGTTTAAGCTTTCCAAAATAAAATACCACAGCACTACTAATCTCACGAGTTAATTCCAACCCTGTTTGTACCTCACGGTTTTCATAATCAATGCTACAGAAGTTCAAGGCAATAATAAAAAAATCTTCTTTTCAGCAAAATTTAGTCTCAGAAAAGCTACTGGCTGTTTACAGAAGTGCACCTTTTGATTATGTCAAGCACCAGCATAAATGAGTTTATTAACAAGAGTAAGCAGAACGTGGTAGCAAACCTGCACTTAGCTTGTTTTTGCCCTGCGAGTCAGCCACATCTTTGCCAAAAATCTCTTTATTTATTTATTTATTCATTTATTTTTTACTACAACAATCTTATTTTGTAAAATAAGCAGCATCACCACAGTTTTGTCAGTAACAGTGTAACTGAAGTGATATCATAACAGTTTGTTTTCCTACCACCAATTTGTTGACGGGTGTTTTTCCCAAAATATGAAACTAATGAGATCAGCTCTTTACATCTCACTGTATCTATTTAAAACAAGCAGGCTGTGGATTTCACCAAAAACAACCACGAGTGCAGAAGAGGAGCTCAGGAGAGCAAACAGGGCCTCAGTCAGTGACTCTTTTTTTCCAGCCCCCCGCTTGCGATTTTGGAGATCATTTGGCCATGCCACCATGTCACTGTCACCGTCTAATCTCATTGGTAAGCCCCAGGCATGCCACACTGTCCCAGCAGCCCACATCTGAACAAACACCCTCAGAGAGAAAGACACCAACCTTTCTGTGAGGTGACAGAGAAATGATGAGCGAGGGAGGGAAGCGTTAGCAAGGGGGAAATGTACAGTGCAGTCGCCAGCACCTGTCTCGATATTCATCTTGGTAGTGCAAGAGCAGAATCCCCTGTCCGCCTACAAATGATAGCAGTGAGTGGCTTTAGGTAAAAGGAGGAGTGTACAGCGACACGGTACCTGTCAGGTTGTATATACCAGGAGCTTTTTATGTTGTATAGCTCTTGAAAGTTGTGGGGCTGAAGAATGCTAGAAATTCAAATGGAGATTTAAATTATCATCAGTTAAAAAAGAATTGGCTACTCTCTTTAATAGTAGCGTACATATTGTAGTAATAAACACAATATGATACTGATTTTAAGCTCGTGTTATTTTCAGCTGTCTGTTACTTGGTTTTTAACATTTCATGAGTGAATAATAGCAATGCAGCTCACATTTAGACTGCAAAATGACACACAAGGCACAAGATGGGCTTGGAAGGAATGGGCAGATGCGAGCTTCTAAAGATGATGAGCAACTGCAATACAGTGATGGGAGTCAATAATTGAGTTTTGGGAAACAACATTTATTTTGCAAGTTGACATAGCCACACTAAAAGAACCAATTAAGGTGGTCAGATGTGTTCTCTTATTATGCTTCCTCCACCATCCCCTATCTTGTAACAAAGCTAATTAAAAATGGCGTGTTTTGTCTGAACGGCCAGTGCCAGTCACAGTGTTGACTTTGTTTGGAGGACCGGGATGTTGCCAACAGGAATGGTTCCAGCAGAGACTATTGAAAAGAAGGCTCATTTTCACGCTTCAAAATAACACCAGGGAACAATCAAGGTCGTGTTTATTAAAACACATCAGAGAGGTGGACTCCCCGCCAAAAGCCCTGCTCAGCCAAATGCAACACCCGCTCTGTGATCACAGAGAGAAAAATGCATCCGGCGTCATTTTAATAAAATGATAAGGTGGCTGGATCCACATGGCCGTGCTGGGCTTTTTTTTTTGTTTGTTTGTTTTTACAGCCTTTTGGGGGACTGTTCAGAGTTAATCCTTTTTTGTAATCAATTCCTTTTTGAATCCCTTTCAACAATAAAGCGGCCCGGGCTGCGAACAAAGCAGAAGAAACATATGACAAAGAAATATTTGAGTGCTCGTGCGCACGTGTGTGCAAGTGTGCGTTTAAGCAGCTACTTCCCTCAACAAAAACACAGGCATGCAATATTTGAACTTAATCAGCACTTGGTAAAATAAGTGCAGACCTCAAAATGAGGAAGTGATAGTGATATGGAGGAGCTGCTTCCAGCTCTGTTTAGGATCGCTCACGAGTCCTGCTTTATTCTTAGCACAGACATCACTGAGTTTACTAGAGTGCACTGGGCAGCCGTGAGGGACGCCAGTTAAAGAAAGAACCCAAAGTTTGTTTGTATTTTGTTTTATTTTTATTTAAAATGAATAGAAATTTTAATTCTGGTCAAATGATTTTAGAACAACTTTGTGTTAGAAGATATTTTGTGTGGCCACTTTCAATATTATCTAATTGTAAAGCTCTTTCCGATAATCTAGCTAAATCGCCTACAGACTGCCTTGTGAATGCAAAACCAAAAACTCTAACTAAATACTTTGTTGTGACTGCACTTTACCCTGTGAGATTTTTGTAGAGTTAAGCTGCTTCACTGTCTCCTGTCT
>NW_027052472.1:0-22563 GCF_036321145.2 Pelmatolapia mariae | reverse complement strand
GGCTCACATGATCAAGGTGTGAAACGTTAAAGAAAGAAAAGTGACATGGCTGTGATTTCAGGTTCACAAATAAACTGCTTCTTCTTCTGCTGCTTCAGAACAACAACCTGGACTGGTTTCCACGGATGCAGGCCATGTCACTGGTGGTAACAGACAGCGATGGCGAGCAGAACGAGATGAGGCAGTTACAGGACAAACTGGTATCAACCATGAAGGTGGTCACAACCCTGACCGCCCAGCTGACGGAGCTCAAAGAGCAGGTATTTGCACACAAAGTGACATATGCACTGACAATAACAAAGTTGACTTTGATTTGACAAATTACAGCTCGCTTTAATTTTTTTTAAGCTACATGAATCTGTTTGTCAGTTCATAATTACTTTTATCAGCCAAGGCTAACTGGTTACCAGTCGGGTCAGCTACAAGAGTTTGGATGAAATAGTCAATCATGTGCAATCATTACCAAGTATGGGGTATGTTTTCCATCTTACGTTATGTTACAGCTACCTCAGACAATCAAAAAGTCCCTGATAAGTCAAAATATTAGGGTTAATATGTGAAAAATTTATGCACTTTTAAATCTATGAATATTCTACCCCACGACATGCTGGAAGATCTTAACACTGCAGCCCAAATCAAGTAAATGCTGATCATACTTTTATCCATTCATTAAAAGCAGAAATTCATCCAGGATCGGCAAACTGATCTTTCAACTGCTTTCACAGTTAGCAGGACAACATTTATAATGCACCATATTAGTGGCACCATAACTGGGGAGCAAAGCTCTAATCACAGCAGCACATATAAACACACTGAATCACAGCTTGGGTGGCGTTTAGTGACTCTGTGTGTGTGTGTGTGTGTGTGTGCAGATGACGGAGCAGAGGAAGAGGAGGCAGAGGATGGGCTTTGTCGACGTCCAGGCCGGAGCGAGCGGCGCGGTGCCTCCCAGCGCCGCAGGAGGAAACCATCAGATCTACAAAACATAAAGACACTCGACACATTGGCACACAGACGGATTTGATGTTCACTACATGGTCATCTCTAGATCTGTAAGCCATCCAGCTGGACTGATGGACACAAAGACAGAAACACTAGAACAGCTGAAGCACATGCAGCTTTCACACAGTTTCATAGCAGCAAATATCCAACAGATTAAAGTTCTGATTGTCAGCAGATAATATCGATGTTTTGCTGGTTGACAATAATAATCGGAATAGCTGATCTGACTCTCTTAAACCTGCGGCTTCATCCCTGCTCAGGTCACAGGACAAATTTAGCCCTAAATTTTCCCATTCCAGGTGTTCTTCACGGCCCAGGTTAAAAAAAATTAAAATAAAGCAGCTATGGTTTTCTTTGTGCAGCAGAAGTTTGGGGATTCTTTCCACCTGGTCAATTTTAAATTAAGTGTATTTTACTAAGCTTACTTCTTGTGGAAACAGCACATATTAAAGGTTTATGGCTTCAAGTGAAAAATACATGTGTAAAAGAAATTAGCCAGCACATGGCTATTTTATCTATGCAGTGCATTGCACAGCATGTCCAAAAATAATTCCTAAAGTAATTCCTTGATTGCTAAACTAACACGAAGCTGTCCGAAAACAGCCCACAAGTAAGTTCGGAGAGAAAAACACAGCTAAACTGTTTTAAATCAGATCTGGAACCTGTCTACAACCAGGGTGAAAAGAAAAGCCCTAAAGTCAGTGTAAGACCTGCCAAAACCCCATAATAGTATTATTATTATTAATAATATTCATCTGAATGAAAACATTAGGGATGGTTATCATTTTACAACTCATTAATTAAAAAAAATGTAATAATACAAATGTATGTTTGGCATGCTGATACTACCAGAAGGTAGCTGTAATGTACTAAAATCATTGCCAGCAACAACCAAACAACAAAAGTAGAAGAAAAAGTGAGTTGCTAACCAATGTTTGACCAATAAAATGAAGCGAGATTAAAATGAGCTTCTGCTGCACAAACAGGGAAACACAAAGCCAAAGACGGACGCAGCTGTCAAAATTCATGTTCAGCTCTTATTCAAAGAAATATTGATATAATAACTGGCTAGCATGTGAGTCTAAGGAGCTTGGAGAGAAAAGTGTCTGGACTTCTTTAATTTTCTTGAAGATGTTTCACCTCTCAAATGGTGGAGAGTCCCAGATTTTTAAGCTCTTAGCTTTTCGGATGAGAGGTGAAACAAGTAACTTCAAGTAACTTAAAGAAGTCCAGACGCTTTTCCCTCCAAGCTCCTTAGACTACGATGACCTGGATGACTGAGAACCTTCACAGATATAGCTAGCACATCACAAGTCTGCCACAGTTATACAACTCATTTAAGATCAGTGTGGGCTGGGTGACTGTCTTAAAAATGAAATATGAAACACAAGGCGATTACACTCTGACACAAACATCTGGAGACAGAATAGTTCATTCCTGTTAGGCTTCAAGTCTTCCTGAAGGGCGCGCGGGTAACTTGTAAATTCTCAAGCCTCTGTAGATGACGACAAAAAAAGAAAAAACATGTAGGCACGTGGACATCTGTGAACCTCTCGCTCGCCCGCTCATGAAAAACTTCCATTGATCAGACCCAAGTGTACCCACAGATGCACAAACTATAACACACAAATGTCCACATCACGCACCTGGTTTGAAGAAATGTTTGAATTTCCAGACAGCTGTACTTAGAAATGTCTAATTTATCATCTAGCTTCTTAGTTGTTAATATTTCAGAAATCTGTACTTATTTACTTGAATACAGATATTAGTTGTCATTAATGAGCAACTCGTTTCACGAGAAATAAGCTGTAGATGCCGGCATCCACACAGTAGGGGGTGCTGTAGGAAGCAGTTTGTGCATTTTGTGTCACATCTTTGGGTTTTTAAGATGCAGTCAGACAAAAATGGGAGAGTCATGGTGCAGCTGGAAAACCTCAGTTTTTTTTGTTTCTTTTTATCTAAACAGAAAATGAGTTGAATTTAAATTATTACTTAGACAAAATGTTTGATGGCTTTAGTGATAAAGAAAAAGAGCAAAAAGACTACAAACTTCCTGTTTTGGGGTGTGCTCAAGTTTCTACCAAGTTTCATAAAAATTGCTAACGTGTGCGAATGTGTGTTTGTAAAACTCACTTTAATAACTTTAAGAAAATGTAAATAGAAAGAAACATGCAGCTTGTGTTTGCCAGTTTCATTTGTGCTTCTGTTTGTAAAGCGAGCTGAACACCGATGTGTGTTTTAGTTTTTTCAAATTGTACATCTGGGAAACTTGTAGGGTTTAAGGTTTATGTGAGATGTTTATCAGACAGAAGATATGGTTTGTTTTTCTTTAACGCTGTAACAGACCAGCACCGACGCTGGATGATGGATTTATCAGTAGAAATGTCATTTAGCTTTTTCATTGAGAAACAGACGAGTGAGAAGTATGAAGATGAAAATCCACGTTTTCTCATGTTTACACTGAATAAACTGTATTTAATGCAAACAATTCAGTTTTAGATTTAAAATGCAAATATTAAAGGTTAATGGTTTCACTTTAAGTTTGGGTCTCTGGGTCATAATTCTTATTACTCCAGCTGCTATTTTGAAAACTGTTTGGAGAACTGGAAGACAAATCTGAAAGGACTCACAGATAATCCCAAAGGGAAACAAAAACTCCATCAGTTCTTTTCAACAGTCAGTTGAAAATGCACAAAACTAAAAAGATCTGACAAAGATAAAGAAAAAATATATTTCGACCCATCAGATGCAAAAGAATGACACCATCAGCATTCTGAAAAATATAATTTCATTAAATGTAAACTGTTAAAGACTTTGGTTCAGAGTATTTTTTTAATTCACATACAGGAAAACCTTTCACAGTATGGTGTGCAACAACCTCTGTGCTGACGAGTGACCGAAGATGAACGCGGGAGCAACACGGAGAAAAAATGGGAAACTAACTTTAGCTGATGTTTTTGTTTTTGTTAAGGCACGAGCTGTTTCAATGTATTCACTCCTAATTTTTGAGGATCGTCTCTGAAACGGCCTGACTGTGTCCTAAACTGAATCACAGCTTCTTTAGAACTGGATTAACAGGAAGTGGAACGGCAGCTCTCTATGAAGCCAAAACTCCACCATCAGCTTCCTTTTAGATGCAACATGTGACCCGTGGATCTGTAAACAGCACACACACACACACACACACACACACACACACACACACACACACACACACACAGTGAGATTGTGTTTCCGTGCAGGCTATAAATAGTGTTTACTGTTCTCAGTTCATTCGGCTCTGTGTGTGAGTTGTGCATGTACAGTGCTGTGCAATATCTGGCATTTAAATAATATTTATGGTTAGATACATTGTTTCTATAACAACAGGTAATCTCCTGGTCTGTAGTAGTGATGTGTGTCTTTTAGTGTGTGTGTGTGAGAGTGAAGGATTACTGAGCTTTGGTGTGGAGCCTCAGAGGAATGTTGACCACAGTTGCTGCCTGACTCTGTGTGTGTGTGTGTGTGTGTGTGTGTGTGTGTGTGTGTGTGTGTGTGTGTACGGGTTCGTACTATCCTGGTGGGGACCAAAATCTGACTTTTACTATCCTGGTGGGGACTTTCTGCACCGTGGGGACCAAAATCCAGGTCCCCACGGGGTTGAAAGCAATTTTCACACTCAAAATGCGGTTTTACTGTCAGGGTTACAATTAGGTTATGGTTAGGTTTAGGGTAAGGGTTAGGGTTAGGCATTCATTTTTAATGGTTAGGGTTAGGGTAAGGGGCTAGGGAAAGCATTATGTCAATGGGATGTCCCCACGAGGATAGCAAACCAGACATGTGTGTGTGTGTGTGTGTGTGTGTGTGTGTGTGGCTTCCTTACAAATATGACAGTTTCAGTTTTAGTGAGTCTCTAGAAAATCTGTCTGTCATTGTGAAGTTCTCTAAGGTGATGCGAGATTATTGTGTGTGCGTCTGTGACCTCAGGTCAAGGTCATTTCTGAACTGTTTCGGATACATTTGCGGTCTGGCTAATCTCATCTTTTGATTGGATCGATCCCCTCCAGCTGTTTACTGTCAGGCCGCAGCAGCTGCTGACTAATTAGGCTTCAAAGAATCACAGAAAACGAACCAGCAAAGAAACTGAAATTATTTTACAGGAAACTAAGCAACAGACACATCAGCAGATTATCTCATTTTTACAACGCGGGGGTGTAAAGGTGCCCTGGATTATATCGGTCGGTGCTCTGTTCTGTGATATTTTACTTAATGTGTCCCCCAGTTACAAATACATGACTGAATTAGGCTGTATTACGCAGAGAGGTGTAGTGTGGAAAACAGCAGACTGTTAGACATGTCCCTGATCCTCTTGATCCACAAACTGTAGAGTGACTTTTATAAGCCATTTTATAAACAGAAATTACGGTTTACATGTAAAGGACTTTTATTGTGAAAGGAAGGAACAGAGAGAAGCCTGCTTCACATGTGTACAACAAATCAGATCGCATAGAAACATGGCTTAAGTCAATCAAATCAAATGTGACCCAAGAATCCACAGAACAACAGAACTTTGAACATACATCTAATATTTTTCTAACTTTTTCAGGCTGGATGATGAAAAATTATTTCAAGAATACAGCTTAGGATTGTGAGTCATGTACAACATGAGCATCAGCTCACTGCTGCTGCATTTTCATTCTAACCACTGCAGTTAATTTAGCTTTTAATTAAAAGGAGGTTTAATATATAGATCCCTGTCTGTGTTTGTGGGGTCATTTGGAGTGACAGCGAGGGATTGGGGGGACTAGCTCGGGGTTCCCATGGCGTCTCTGTGTTTCCAAACTAAAATAAGTTTATAGCATCCACCCATTGTTCTGGGATACACTGGGCTGTATGTGGGAGACAGGATGAGAGCGCAGTGGTTGGTCTGACAGCTGTTTAAGTGTGTGCTTACAGACTTTATAGTGTATCATGCAGGCATTAACACTATGCACAAATGCTATGTGTCAATGTGCATTTAAAAGTTAAACTACATTCGAAATGGTCCATAAATGTTTCCACAATAAAAACATCTTCATAATTTTGGTCCTGTACTCCATCATGACAGATTTAAAATGGAAAACTGCATTGTTGCATTAACTGTTGAGTATTTAATTTATACCCAGGGGCCCAAATGTAAATGGACAAACTAACATGATTAATGGATATCCTGTTAAAATGCAGCACTGTTTTCAGATACATGTGTTTCCTTTGTGTCTGTCGCTCGTTGTCTGCTGTTTGTGGCTCTTGCCTTTAGTTTCGTCTTCAACACTAAGACTGAGATCAAGTAATAGCTGTTAACTTTATCTGGGTTGCTTCAACTGCATGTTTTGGGCCACTGTCCATATAAACTGCAAAGCACCATCCAGGGAATCATCTGCTTCATTTTTATCCATAGATACCTTAAAAATGGTGATAGCTAATGCTATGACTTTGTTCAACCCTTTCCATTAAAGTCGAGAGTCTGAACTTCAGCGGCATCTGGATTGTTTCACTTCAAATCAGTTTGCAATACATTAAATTGCCTCTGAATAGTTAGGGCAGTGGAAAGGCCAGAGCAGAGATGCATGCCAGCCACTCGCTCTGTGTATTTACCAGACTATCACCTGTGCTATTTGCACCTTGGCACAATGCGTCGCTCGGGCTTTTTACGAGGGGAGCTGGCAGGTTAAAGACCAGTCACGTGTGCTAGAAACGTCTCCAGTCATTTTCCAGCTTAAATGATGAAGAAACATTAACCCACACCAGTCTATGAAACAGCTTTTGAGTCAGTTTTGAAAAAGAGACTATTATTACAGGAATGTAAGTCCTAAACTTTTATCCAGATTGAGATGTTTTGTTGTTGTTGTTTTCTTTGGCCTCAAATAGGCCTGGTGGTGATGGCGCTCTTGACATGAATAATGTCAAATAGAAGCTAAAGTTTAAAATAAAATTGCATTACTTTTCCACTATGTGCAATATGATCCTCACCCTTAGATCATATTTTTAAAGTTATTTCTGAGTCCATCAGTTCAGCAGGGAACAAAAAACCAAAAACAAAACAGAATTTTTAAAGAAGGCATTTCAAAGTGCAGTGGTTCAGTGTGTTTGTGTGTGAGCAGAGCATTTGCAGGGATTTATTGTGGCTGTGTGAGTCAGTATTTAGGCTTCACACAAACCTGTCCTGGATTAGAGCGTATTAACTGGAGAGAGAAAGAGAGAGCATTGAAATGGATGAAAAAACGTAAAACTTAAAAGGTGGTTGGGACGGGAGTGGAAGGATGGTTTAGGTAAAGAAAAGAACGGACACAACAGAGAGAAAAAGTCATGAATTCGGCAGGTGTCTTAGTCATTTCCAAGAAAAAGTCAAAGCACTCCGGAAAATGAACTATTAATTATTCCCTCTCTCCTCTGTCAGACAGCTGAGGGATGGAGGGATGAAGACGAGAGAGACAGCTGGTAGGAATGGTTGAATGGGTGGATGGGTGCAGGGCTTACATAGATATGTGTGGTGTTATCAGCAGTAAGTTTGTGCGTAAACCTTTATTTATAAAAGGGTCACAAAGGGCTCAGCCAACAGGACGGCAACAAGACAGGAAACCTGACAGGATGACAGTGAACCAAACACCATAAGACGGACTTCTCTCCGCGCTGAAGTCACTAACTCGGAACAGTTTGTTTGATATGATACACAAAAATCAATACAACACAAAGATAAATATCAGTATTTCTACTCTTTCTACTCTTTCTGAAAGCTCACTTGCTAACATGGCCATCGCTATTGTCCATCTGTCTATCCATAGATCGATCCATTCGCCAATCCAGTCATCCATCATGTAACTATCCAACTACACTATAGTGCTAAAAGTATTCACTCACCCATCCAAACCACTAAATTGAGCTGTTTCAGTCACTTCCATGGCCATAGGTGTCAAGCACCTAGGCATGCAGACCACTTCTACAAACATTTGTCGGTCACTCTCAGGAGCTCAGGAAGCATGGTACAGTGATAGGATGTCACAAGTCCAGTCAGGAAATGTCCTTGCTACTAAATATTACACGGTGAACTGGTGTTATAAAAAGGTGGAAGCAACTTGGGAAAGACAGCAATTCAGCCACAAAGTGGTAGGTCAGATAAAATCACAGAGAACATAGTGTGCAGAGGTCCAGAATCATGTGGCTTTCAGATGAGCTCAAGACCAGTAAACAGAGAACTTCATGAAATGGGTTTCCAGTCCAGCAGCTGCATCCAAGCCTTACATCACCAAGCGCAATTGCCGCTGTACGGCACGCTGCCACTGGACTAGAGAGGAGTGGAGACGTGTTCTCTGGACAGACAGTTTGCACTTCTCTGTCTGACAATCTGATGGATGAGTCTGGGTTTGGTGGTTGCAGAGGCAACGGTACTTATCTGACTGCATTGTGCCAAGTGTAAAGTTTCAGGTGGGGTTCAGGAGTTGGGCTTGAGGCCTTAGTTTCAGTGAAAGGAACTTTTACAACTTCAGCATACCAAGACATTTTGGACAACTTCATGCTCCAAACTTTCTGGGAACAGTTTGGGGATGGGCTCTTCCTGTTCCAACATGACTGCGCACCAGTGCACAAAGAAAGGTTCATGAAGACATGGATGAGGGAGCTTGATGTGGAAGAACTTGACTGGCCTGCACAGAGTTGTGACCTCAACCCAACAGCAGACATTTGGGATGAATTAGGACAGAGACTGCAGCCAACCTTAGAGTCTGACGTCACATGCAATACTTAATGAATGGTCCAAAATTCCCATAAACACTCCTAAACCCTGAGGAAAGCCTTCCTAGAAGAGCTGAAGCTACTAGAGCTGCAAAATGTGGGCTGACATCATATTAAATCTATCTGTCACGTAACCATCCACCTTTTTCACCTCTTCCACATATTTATGTCAGAAAAAGACTGATGCAGGCGCATCACCACAGTACTGCTGGGCTCAAAGCTGGAACCACGGACAGTAGCTCTGGGAGCAGCCTGCAGATTCTTTTGGTAATCTTTATAATGTGACTGCCCCAACTTACACCACCTAATGCTATGTAATTTTCAGTTCCCCAGCCTGTTGATATGTGAGCTGGTTCTCAAAAACCAGCCGATCACTGGAGCGAGCTGAGTTTTCATGAATGTAAAGAGGCAGCAGAAGGCTGGTTGTTCTCAGTGTAAAAATAGCACGATATCAAAGCTGAAAGCCTCGAGTTTAATCCCCACAGCAGATCTATTATTTCAACTCTGCACAGAGAAATCAAATATCAAAATCCACTGCGGTCCAAATCCTGCCTGGACTCGCTCAGTGTGTCAGGTTATCAGTCAGTGAAACACGATGTGCATCATTGCCTTATTTATTACTGTCAGTAACTGATGGAGGAAAACAGAGAAGGATGATGGGAGCTTAAAAGCAGCTTCTAAGGCTGGTGTTTGCTTGAAAAGACAATCACAGTTTATTAGAGTGAATCTTTTCTATTATTAACAGATACAGAAGCCAAAACCCAGAAGACCAATGCCATTATTTTCTAGCATTAGCTGAATGTGGTTACACAGTGGTTACAAAGTATTTTATGTGGGGAAGCAATTAGAAACATTCAAAAAAGAAATAAAACACCGGTCATACAAAGCGAACTGCTCATTTGTTTCCATTTTAGAAACTGCAATGATTAAATTTTAACTGCATACAGATAAATGAATTTATAGCTGCTCAATCTGCTGATATAAGTTAGCGTAGCTCACATATATATAACTAATTATTCAGACTTTATTAAATTACATCTTTGCTTTCAATGTTTATGTGAATGAATATTCTATGAATAGAAGCCGATACTGAAAACTAACTACTGAAGACACGAATGACTTTCACCCATCAAAAATCTGAGTCCTAGCACTGTGCTGTCATTAAAGCCAGTAAATATAAGAATTTTTGTTTACAGGTGGTCTATAAGAAAAAAAAGTTGAAGAATAAAAAGGAAATTTCTGTGAATTAATAATTTTTTTTAAAAGTCTGAGGCTCCGGCATTTATTTACCTTTAGAGATTAATTTCTCGGAGCTTCCCTGAGCCTGAGGAGCAATGCTGACAGGTTTCTCTGATTTACCACATCAGCAGTTCATTGACAGCTTGGCTTAAGTTTGACGCCACTGGGTTAAATAAAGAATAATTGGGGTTTAATACCCAGAGATAGCCTGGATGGAATACATGTCAGAAAGATGGAACAAAACACAGATGGGCAGAAGCACAGAGGGGAAAGTCAGCAGTGGACAGTCAGTCTCCATAGATAGACCGGGATGCAGTGGGAGAAAACGGGGATGAGGAGGGAGCAGATGGGGCTTTGGTTCTGCTTTAGTTTGGTATTCTATCCTGACCACAGCAGGCCTTTTATGACTGTCCAGCAGACCAGTCTGCCCAGTCAGCTGCAGGGGAGGGGGTCACATGCTGCAGTGACCTTCACAGTGAAGTTATAAAGCAAAGTGATGCTCTTTGAGTTGCGCTATTGTGTTTTTCTGCACATCCTCAAAGATCTTCAAAACAGAGCCACCCAGCACAGTAAGTACACTGCCCCCATTTAATTAATCAGATTTCTGTGATGTATGCTTTGATATTTGAGATGACTGTCATAGATCCTAAGATGAATTTTATTTGTACACAGCAACTTGGGTAACTGAGTTTTTAATGCAAAAAGTGCAAAGATTTAAAGGATTCAAATTTCCCAGCAACCTCAGCATCTGAAGGTGCTTACCCAGTGTGTAACTGTATGAGTCCAGTATAAGCAACACTGTGTGACACTGATCTAGTGAACTTGGGAAAAGTTTAGTGCACGTTTGCTACTGAACTGAGGACAAGATGCACGGCTAATGGCTAACACCATTATTATCTGCTCCTTGGTAACAGCTGTAGGATTGTGACGCAGTGATGAAGTTAGATGTACCTGTTTACTAATGTCCTACAAAAAAAATTGTTTTATATTTTTTACTTTGTTTCATTTTGCCAAAATTTTTTTCCTGTTGCATTCCCATTGGCTGCAGTCAGATTGTGAGATGGTCATCCTAAATTTCAGAAATTGTGTCCCAGGTTATTCACTAATGTCATTTTGTATTAGCTGATTTCTGGTCCGTTTGACAACAGATGCGTTTCTAATTTAATCAATTTAAACTGAATTTAAAAGACCTGGAGAGTTGGTTTCAAATCTGCTTCATTTTTAATGAAATAAGGTGAAAATTTAGCTTCATGAGCTTCAACAACTAAAGAGTCTTTTAATCTTACTGGTGCTCAAAAGTATGTGAAGTCACAATGTTCTTACTGAACCTCATTAAACTAGAAAAGAACAGAAGCCTCAAAATATAAATAAGTACTAATGAAACATTATTATTTTGCACTTATTTTATAAGAAGCAGACTGAGAAACAGGCTTCTGTGTTCACTCCTAAATAATCAACATTTATCAACAGTTCAATACTTTACTCACCATATTTGAACTGTGTACTTCATGTGGACTCAGGGGTGAATGGATTTAGGTTTATTAGGTCAAATGTGGCCAAGCAGATGATTTCTGCCCACTAATAAAATAGTCTTCTCCCAGTTAGCTCTGTCCTGCTGTTGAAGAGGAAAAGCCAAGTGGACTTGTACAGCATTTTTCTACAGTATTTGAGCACTCAGAGTACTTTCTTATGAAAAGCCTCATTCATTCAAGCACTTTGTTCTATGCAGAATCACTTCTACACTAAGACATTTCAAACCCAAGATTCAGTATCAAGGACACTTCAACGAGCAGAGGAGGCAGGGATAGAACCACTGACCTTCTAATTTATAGACAACCTACCTTTTGAACCACAGATGCTCTATAGAGGCTTCACCTCATCTTGTGAGTCTTAGTTAAGGCACTCAGACTCACACAAAGGGAGATAAATGAAGGGTTATATTTACTAGAAGAATTTCTACAGGCAGCATAAACTCAGCTGTGGGCAGTAATACAGGGAGACGCCTGAGCAATGCAAAGGGATCCTCTTGAGATGATGTGGCAGCTGTTAGCTCTCTCGGAAAGCCTGAGTAATGCAGCGAGGTAGGCCAGAACTACTGTGAATGACTGCCATGCCAATTTGTTGACATCACGGTTTAGTTCAGTCCATGCCTGGGATTTAGTCGCAGCTAAATAAAGATTTATAGTGCAGTCGATGGGATGAATGATCGTGGTTTATAATGACGGGAAACCAAAGTTAAATGTGCTAATGTTCTATTTTTTTCTCTCACTGTAAATAATTTCAAGAAACAGACGCAGCCTCTACATGAGAAATCTACTGATGACATTTGCATTAAACAATGACGGTGCACATCCTCTCAAGTGTGACTGGTGGAAAATGAGCATCTGAACTTTGTATCAGAACATATCTGCAGCCAACGTAACAGAACGGGAAGAAGTTGGTTCAGAAGTTGGATCAGTGTCACCCTACCTTAGCCAGGAGAAAGCCAGCACTGTTATTTATTAGCATGGTGATAAATGCTGCTGTCTGAGAATGCTTTAGAAGTTTGCTCATGAGCCTTCAGAACATTTAAAGCAAAGCAAGATGGCAGCAAGTACCACATCTTTTCCACACTGTTTGGGAAATAACAGTCCTCTGAGGATCTTTAATGAATGCTCATATCTGTGATGCTTGTGTGTTCAGATGTCTCGGTTCCTGGACATGGCGGAGTTTGGAGAAGCGGCTCACTACCTCCGCCTCACCAACTTGGAGCAGCTGGCTGCCAAGGCCCAAGCTTTTGATGGTCTCTTTTTCCTTTTTATATTTCTCTGTACCAGAGGTGGAAAATATGGACAATCTGTACTTAAGTATAAGAAAAGATACTAGTGTAAAAAACATACTCCAGTAAAAGTCAAAGTAGTGTTTCAACTTCTTTGCTTAAGTACTGCTGCTCCGAGGTTTACTGCTCTTTGTGGATTTACACATCTGAATTCAACAAGATGTAAACAGATGTTTCCAGAGTTGCCCCGGCTGAGTTCCATCCTCTACACTGAGACTATACAGTTTATGTTGTTTTTATACTAGATGGTATGAAGGTGGAATTCAGTGACTGAATCTCAGCATCATCACCTAACTTCCAATTAATCTGTGCTACACCACAGCTGTGCACCAATCACACACTGTTCTTTACTTTAAAACCAGTACTCCTTACCTGAGCACTCCTTACCTTTGTAAAAAGACAAACAAACACCGGCCCACTTTAACACCAGACTATGACACACAGTATGCAGCAACCCTGGTCATTAATACACAAACAGTACTGCCTTTCATGCACTACTGTTTAGGCTCACATCGGTTTGATGTCTGAAGGTGCGCACTGACGTGCAATAACTCCCCTCAAATGTTAAACCAGAAGTAAGGAGCCTGTTTCGAAAATGTAAACAGTAGAAAGTACAGATATACATGTTAAATGTAGGGAGTAAAAGTAAAGTTTTCAGAAAAATAAATACTCAAGTTAAGTACAGATACCTGAAAATTAGGAAATAACAAAGTAACAAAGTATTTGTACTTCCCACCTCTGCTATGTACATAGGTCTAGATGGTGTATGTATATATATATATATGCTACTGCATACTAAATAAAATACTATGTAATCCATTTCTCTTAGGCACGAAGCGCGTTTGGATGCCCGATGAAACTGAAGCATACACTGAAGTGGAGATCAGAGAGCTGAATGGAGACAAGACTACTGTGGAGACCAAAGACGGACGGGTTAGTCAGCCAGATAATTCTAATTACTCGATATGCTGTTTATTCATTATTATTATTTAGTCATTTAATATGTTGAGTAGAAACATGCAAGCCCCAATTATCCCCCAAAATAAAACTACATCTCCTTTTGATCTTTTTTGTTTCCATGCACCGTTTTGCAGTCCTGAGTTAAAATGTGTGGAATGTTGTTTTTTCTTATTTCACAATCAAAAAACAAACAGTTAAATTTCACTTTGAGGAGTTTAACTAAAGCTCTAAGTGTGTTTGTGTGTTTCAGTTTCTAATAGTAAAAGAAGACGACCTCCAGCCAATGAACCCTCCTAAGTTTGACATGATAGAGGACATGGCCATGTTGACACACCTGAACGAAGCATCTGTCCTCTTCAACCTGAGGAGGAGATACAGCATGTGGATGATCTATGTCAGCATCTACTCTAATACACAACCATCAAAAACATGTTTCCATCTTCCTCACTGTGTGTTTCTAACTGTGTGTCTCTGCGTCAGACCTACTCTGGTCTGTTCTGTGTCACAGTCAATCCATACAAATGGCTGCCGGTCTACACTCCTGAGGTGGTGGCAGCCTACAAAGGGAGGCGCCGTGCAGATATGCCGCCCCACATCTACGCCATCGCTGACAATGCTTACACTGACCTGCTGCAGAGTGAGTCACCTTTAGCCTCATTAGCCATGCTGTCAGCTTTCTCATTGCAGTCGTTACCTGGCAACCAGCCACTGGACAATGTCTTCTATGCTGCACCTTTTATTCCAATTAAACATTGAAGGTATAGTCTGTGTTTGTGGTGTCAATATACGGACCACTTTAGGTGAATGCGTGAATAAATCTTTTTTAACATTTGCTTAGTGGATAAACTTTGAGCTCATGATTTGCCTCTTGGACGTTTATTCACTTGGTTTTTATTTCCCCCACAGATCGTGAGAACCAGTCAATGCTCATCACGTAAGTCAGAATCACAGCTGGTCTAACATTACGGTCGGTAATATGACATCATAATAAAAATACAAATGGAAATATGAATTTTATGAGAAAAGCAAACCATGTCCTGTATATAAACTTGCAGTTTATTTAATTTAAACCACAGACTACATATAAAAAGATGGAAGTAGCTTCTAGGTCAGAGCATAAAGCTGCTAACCAGGAACATTCTTTCTATTGGCCAGCAGGGGGGAGACTCCTCTAGTTTCAAAGTCGTGTACAAGTCTATGGGTAAATGCCTCTGCCACGCCCTTGATTGTAACTAGGGATGGGTATCGTTTAGGTTTTATCCGATACCGGTGCCAAACCGGTACTTTTGAAACGGTGCCGGTGCTTAAACGGTGCTCAAACCGGTGCTTAAAGAATGGAGAACACAAAATTGGTCCAAAAACCTCTCATGTTCAGCTGTATTTTTTTTGTAAAAAGATAACAATGTTAGCCTTTTCTGCAGCTATAGGGCATATATGGTATCACTCTTGGCTGGAAGCAGTGCTTAATCAATGGAAAAAACACAAACTTTGTTCAAAAACCTCTCATGTTCAGCTGTTTTTTTTGTAAAAAGATAACAATGTTAGCCTTTTCTGCAGCTATAGGGCATATATGGTATCACTCTTGGCTGGAAGCAGTGCTTAATCAATGGAAAAAACACAAACTTTGTCCAAAAACCTCTCATGTTTAACTGTTTTCCACTTTTTCTTTGGTCATTTTAGCCTTTTTGGCCAGGGTGAAGGGAGTATCTGCCATCAAACAAGAAGACAGCCGCATGTAACTATGATGATGTTTGCTAGTTCACCTTACATGCATTAATGTAATAACGTGGTTAGCCTACTCAACGTAAATTACACACGAACAACATTAAGCTACTCAGGCAGAGTAGAACGGCTGCTGCTGCCATCATCATCCGTCATCATTTCTGCTACACTGGCAGGGCTAGGGGACAGGACTCTCCTCTTCGGGTTCTTGGGGGATGTTGCTAACTCCGGGTCCGATAACAGGCACCACACCCGCAGTAGATGTGCTCGGTGTGAGGTCTCGCAGCAAGCTATCAAACACGGCGCATTTCTCGGCTTTAAAAAAAACGCTATGCGTCGCCAGGTGTTTCATCGGATTTGAGGTGTTACCTCCTTTGACAGTATCACAGTATCAGCTTAAAGCACTTGTTGCAGGCTGCTGAGTTTGTATCTTTTGCTGTGAAGTACAGCCAGACTTTTGACCGCTTCGCCTTGGGCGTTTTTAATCTGTAGCTCTGCTCTAAAAGAACGTACGTACCAGGACCCCCGCCTACTATCCTCGGAAACGTAAAATGATTGGCTAGAATTGGCTCAGGAAAAAAAAAAGCACCGAAATAAAGCACCGAAATGTGCGCTGCTTTTCGGTCTGGTTACTACCGGTACCCATCCCTAATTGTAACTTTAGTAAATATTTCATGATGGCTTAATGGTCACAATCAAGAGTTTATGGTCTTATTGAAAAAAAAATGTATTGAGGAAATCCAAATTTTAAAAAAAGATAGTGCAGAGATGATGAAAAGTTGCCAATGAGTATCTAAAATACTCCAAAACTACACTTCTTTTCACAGAGACACCCATAGTAGACAAGTCAAAGGGTAGAGGCCAGAAAGATTTGGACCATCTCTCCCTGAGGAAAAGGGGTTGAGATAAGGCTAAAGGGCCCCAGACCCAAACAGAGAAACACTGACAGAAAACTCAAATAGACTTTGCTGAGGAAGGAGCTTCCCTATGAAAGGAGTACGTGCTGCAGTTAAAGGTGGATTGGTCTCAACCTCGGGAAGCCAACCATTAACATCACTAGGTCGAGACTGAAATGGAATCCAAAAGGAAAGAGGAAGAGAGAAAGCCGGAGGAACACACGGCTCAGGGATACTGAGGCACCTTGGTTCTTCTTTAGGAGCAGAAAAGTATAAACCACATACCAGGATTGGATTCTGAATTACTTCCAGTTCTTGGTAGCTGAGTCACAGCTCGCATGATTTAACTGTACTCCACATGGGTATCATGGCATAGGGATGGCAATAGGTACTCCAGTTGTTTCAAACAAGGTTCCAGTCTTGGTTGTGGAAGTGTAACATCCCTAGTCACTACTGTAAGAGAGCACAGGGCCTTGGTTTCTTCTGTAGACACATCCATCGCTCATTACATCCAGTTAGTTAGCTCAACGGAAATAGCAAAAACACTCAGCTGAAGGCTTCAAAGCCTGTGCGTGACTGCGCAATGTCATGATTTAAACTGAGAACAGAGAGTCGTGTTCTCACTTAATATGTGCCTCAGTGTATTAGTTCTGTCTTTCGCCTCAGAGTTGTAGAGTTTATACATGTCATGATGAAGTAGCACCAATATTTTATTGCTCTCATTCACTGATAAAGGCATATTTTAAATTGTTTAACTGAAAATTGCCTTTGTTTTTACACCATCCTTTCAGAGGTGAGTCAGGTGCCGGGAAAACAGTCAACACTAAGAGGGTGATACAGTACTTTGCCATCGTCGCTGCTCTAGGAGAAAATGTGAAAAAAGGAGTAAGACGCCTCAACAGTTTCTTTTCCTTAACTGTTCCAGTCCATAGTGAAAACAAATTACCCATACTGGGAATATGTCTTTGCAATGTTTCTCTTTGTATTCAGGGATCTTTAGAGGATCAGATTATTGAAGCTAATCCAGCTATGGAAGCATTTGGGAATGCCAAAACCATCCGCAATGACAACTCCTCCCGCTTTGTGAGTTCATCCTCAAGGCTGGAGTGGAGAACACAGCTTTGTTTCTCATGTGAATTTCTGTGTAGACGTGTTGTAAAGACTGTGGGTTTGTATTTGTGTGCTTCAGGGCAAGTTCATCAGAATTCACTTTGGCCCAACAGGGAAACTGGCGTCTGCTGACATCGACATCTGTAAGTGTTCTCAAAAAGTTATTCCAAGTTTGAATTTGTTAAAGTTAAACTGCACTAGCTGAACATGTTAGCCTTTCTACTCAGCATTTTTCAAATGGCATTTTATTATCACACAGCCACAAATACGTTTTAATTAAAACCATCCATCATTAGGTAGTTTAGAATTTTGTAAGGCATGCGGGTGTAAAAAGGGCTGAAACAGCACATTAGTTCACTGGAAACTTGTCTCAACAACTAAAAGCGCCGGGGCATTGTTGGAGAAAGAGGTACATCCCAAACACTCCTAATACACCGTGACAAATTACTGAGGAATAGTTTAAGTCATGCAGCAGTTACTATACAGTCCTCCAAGTTTCCAATATCTTACATTTCTTGGGCATACTTCATTTTATGGCTTAGTGGTATTACAAACAAGATGTGTTACTAACATCTCAGCGTCAGACATTGAAAGGTTGTGAGGTGTTGTGGGTGTCTCACCATGCTTTGGCTGATGAGTGACGTAGTTTGTGTTTATTTTACTCAGACCTTTTAGAAAAGTCAAGAGTTGTTTTCCAGCAACCGGGAGAGAGAAGCTACCACATCTATTACCAGATTCTGTCCAATCATAAGCCAGAATTACAAGGTAAAAAACAAACAAACAACCCAGTGCTGTAACCTGTCCAATGAAAGACACCAGCTATATAAATGACACTGAATTTAATAGAATTGCATTATTAACAGAAACAGAAATAAAACCAAGAACATGCAGAACAATAAAAACAATGCATGCCTTTAAAATCTAATTTATCAACCCAGCAATCTGGGGAGGCTTTGGTGCATAAGTTTATGCACCCCCGACAAATAACTTAAAAAAACTATGACTGACCTAAAACAATGAGGCAGCTATTACAGTTTTCTGTCTTTGCCTCTGCTTACCAAATAAATGAACAATAACATTATGAAATGTAACCACACAAAATATGAAACATGCCATTTACAGTCTGAGGAGCGTGGGAAGAAAGAGAGGGTTAACTATGATAACTAATGATAAAATAACTTCATGATGTATGATGCAGACATGCTGCTGGTGACCACCAACCCCTACGACTACCACTTCTGCTCTCAGGGTGTGACCACAGTGGAGGGCATCAGTGACGGAGAGGAACTGAGGCTCACCGATGTAAGAAGAACACAACGTCTCAAAGAAAACTCTCTCTGATGGTGTGTGTAAACTGTAATCTGTATGTTTGTGTGCAGCATGCCATGGACACGCTGGGCTTCACTCCAGAGGAGAAGTATGGCTGCTACAAAATTGTTGGAGCCATCATGCACTTCGGTAACATGAAGTTCAAGAAGAAACAGAGAGAAGAGCAGGCCGAAGCGGACGGCACAGAGAGTATGACCCACTTAAACACCATGTGATCAAAGACACAACAGTTAGTTTGTATAATGGGTGCAAGTGATGCTGCCTGTCGGTGATTTTGGACAGAGCTTTCTGTTGTCTCGCAGTTTGTTATTAAAATGATTTTGGTGGAATATGATGGAAAGATAACGAAGCAACAATATAGAGTTTTAGCCTTTTTAACCAAAAATTACTTTTTCAATTTCAATTTCTTGGTTAAGGTACAGAAAGTACCAATGCAATACTAATTGTAGGCGAAAGGTCATGAGCTGGGACTAACTGCAGACCTCACCCAAATCTCACAATACACAACCTCAGAGGATGTATTTTGAACTTGTGGTTGAGCTGCGACAGCCATCAGTTACATATGGTCCATTGCAGTTGATCTTTATAACTATCTGACATTCAAGTGAACAAGTCCTTAATTTTTTTTTCTTTTTGTATAACTGTGAAAAACATGTCTAGTCTGTGCTGGTAGAGACCTCAGATAATTACCTGCATGTGTTTTGTGTGTTAAGGTGCAGATAAGGCAGCTTACCTGATGGGCATCAGCTCTGCTGACCTGCTGAAAGGCCTGTTGAATCCTCGAGTGAAAGTGGGAAATGAGTTTATTGTTAAAGGACAGACTGTAGAACAGGTGATCAAAGTTTTCTGTCTTATTACATAAACTTAACTGTAAATTTCCAAACATGTTTATCTGTGGTTCCAGGAAGCCTAACAGGTCGTGTTTTGTGTCTAGGTGAACTATGCAGTGGCCGCCCTGGCCAAAGCCACCTATGACCGCATGTTTAAGTGGCTGGTGGGTCGTATCAACTCGTCCTTATACACTTCTTTGCCTCGTCAGTACTTCATCGGTGTCCTGGACATCGCCGGCTTTGAGATCTTTGAGGTACAAAGGAAATACAAAGAGACACTTTCAGCACCTTCAAATCCAGCCAAGGTCCAGGTCTTTCCAGTGACACCAAATATATGTTTTGAAGATAAATGCTACTGTAAAAATAGTCTGCAACCACTGGAATAAAAGTCATGAAATCATAGCGAGGATATCCTAGATGTCAGCTCGAACTTAGCACAGGAAACACTAGTAGACAGCTTTTCAAAGAAAACATTTTTCTTCTTTGGTGTCACTCGTGGTTCGGTCATTTGAAAAAAAAAAGAGTTGAACATCTTTTGATCAGTAACTCCAAAAATATGGTTCATTTCTGTTTGCAGTTCAATAGCTTTGAGCAACTGTGCATCAACTACACCAATGAGAAGCTGCAGCAGTTCTTTAACCACCACATGTTCATCCTGGAGCAGGAAGAGTACAAGGCTGAAGGCATCGAGTGGACCTTCATAGACTTTGGTTTGGACTTACAGGCCTGCATAGACCTCATAGAGAAGGTATGTTTGTGTGTTACATGGATTGCATTGGATGATTCCAATATGAAGCCTATGTGAATATGAAATGAATTAATTAGAGCTCCTTTGTCCAGCCAATGGGTATTCTGTCCATAATGGAGGAGGAATGTATGTTCCCCAAGGCCACGGACCACAGCTTTAAAACTAAACTTTACGACAACCATCTAGGGAAGTCACCCAACTTCCAGCGGCCGCGTCTGGACAAGAAGCGCAAATATGAGACACACTTTGAGTTGGTTCACTATGCTGGAGTGGTGGGTATCCTTTCATAAAGTCACTTTTTCTGTTGTTGGTCATGTTGAAGTCTACTTGAAGGTGAAGTTCTCCAGTTTTATCAGGACAATTTAATTTTAGTCTTAGCTCAGATAAGCTACAGAGCTACAGCAGGGTGATAGAGACGTTGTTCTGGCCTTTTCAGGTGAAGCCATAAAGCTTTTGATTTTACTCTTGGGTTGAAACTCTGGACATGTAGAATGCTGCTGGGAAGGGAACGTCGGGATGGGAATTGGTCGGGTGTGACTTTGAATAAGGAACACAAAAAATCCAAAAGATATAAGCATGTACAGAATTTTTTTTGTGATATTCTCAGCATTGTTTTTAAAAGCTTGAGTTGACAAAAAAAAAATCTTATGATGTTTTATTTTGGTATAAATGGATTTTAGAACATCCAGTTATTTATTATATAGGACCATAGTTATGCTTTAAGTCATATGAGAACCCAGTCAGTGAACATCAGTGAAATTCGGTTACCGTTAATGACAACAAGGAAACTAGCTGATAGCAATGTGAACTGGATGCTCTGCAGTTAAAACTTATCTCATCTTTGAGATTAAAGGATACTGCTGATTGACATAAAATGAGGTGGGAAAAACATCTGGTACATCTACAAGCTAACATCTGGACATTTTCTTTGACCTGAGAGTGTCTCTCATGCAAATACGCTTTGAATGCAACGCCTTTCTCTCTCAAGTTAGATCTGGCCGAGGTTGATGTCACATTAAAGATTTGGTGTAAAAAGCTCAACTGACTGGTGTGTGTTGTAGGTGCCGTACAACATCACAGGCTGGCTGGACAAGAACAGGGATCCTCTGAATGAGACAGTGGTGGCCCTCTTCCAGAAATCCTCCAACAAACTGATGGCTGGACTTTTTGAGAACTACGTCAGCTCTGACATGCGTAAAAAAAAACAGCTGCACTAAATATTTAATGGAAAACCGTTCAACTACAAAAAGGAATTTAACTATATGAGTGTGTTTGGATTGAGTCTTGCTTTTTTGTGTTATTTTAGCTATTGATCCGAAGGCTGAAACCAAACAGAGGAGGAAGAAAGCAGCTTCTTTCCAAACTGTGTCACAGTTGCACAAGGTGGGTGTGACTGGCAGCTTCCCTCGAGACACCATTACAGTACACCAGGGGTGGGCAATTCATTTTCCCAAGGTGCCACAGGAGAAACTGGGACTGTTATTGGAGGGCATAACCAGTAAGCTTAATTTGATCTCTTTATAAGTTTATCTGAGAGGGCCTCCACAACAGTCTCAGTTTGTCATGTGACCCTTTAGCCCCTGCTGTACACTATGACAGAGGTTTCAACTAATTGTGTGTTTATTACAGGAAAATCTTAATAAGCTGATGGCTAACCTTCGCAGCACTCAACCTCACTTTGTGCGCTGCATAATCCCCAATGAGAGCAAGAATCCAGGTAAAACCATGAACCCTGGTATCTACTGACAGCTGGTCTCTGTCGAGCAGTCGTCCTCACCCAGAAAAATAAACTTGCTAAATGAATGATCTGTATGTGGTGGGGTAAAAGTTGTAAGGTGTTTTTCACGTTGGCACCACTAAAGGTGTTTTTATTGTCTCGTGCCAGAAGTATTACCAAAGATATTGTTAGCACTACTTTACAAGTCACAACAGCCATATTATGTCTACATGCATTTGTTGATGCACTTTCAGTTTGGTTTTAGCGTAATGCTCAATGTATTTTTGTAAAGAAACCATCTGAAGTAATGACTTTACTAAATTGCACTGAAAGGGAAATTATAGTTCCTTCCCATGCCCCAATAAAAATATTGTAGGACTGCACAGTTAAAGTATTCTCCAAGTTATTTTTTGAGGTGCCTTCCTTTGTTTTTCCAGGTGTGATGG
>NW_027052471.1:0-33827 GCF_036321145.2 Pelmatolapia mariae | reverse complement strand
AGCAATAAACAACTTAAACATAAAAAATCACAAAGAAAGAACAATACAGTATCCACATCTGAACCAAAGAGTAAAACAGTGAAATGTGGATTATTAAATATTAGGTCTCTCTCCTCCAAGTCTCTGTTAGTACATGACTTAATAATTGATCAACAAATCGATTTACTCTGCCTTACAGAAACCTGGTTGCAGCAGGATGAGTATGTTAGTTTTAAATGAATCAACACCCCCGAGTCATTCTAACTACCAGAAATCTCGAAGCACAGGCCGAGGGGGCGGTGTGGCAGCAATTTTTCACACCAGCCTATTAATTAACGAAAGACCAAGACAGACTTTTAATTCATTTGAAAGCCTGATGCTTAGCCTTGTCCAACCCAGCTGTAAAACTCAGAAACCAGTCTTACTTGTTATTATCTATCGTCCACCTGGGCCTTACACAGAGTTTCTCTCTGATTTCTCAGACTTTTTATCTGATTTAGTGCTCAGCTCAGATAAAATAATTATTGTGGGTGATTTTAACATCCATGTAGATGCTAAAAATGACAGCCTCAACATCGCATTTAATCTGTTATTAGACTCAATTGGCTTCTGTCAAAATGTAAAAGAACCCACCCACCACTTTAATCACACTCTAGATCTTGTTTTAACATATGGCATAGAAACTGAACATTTAACAGTGTTTCCTGAAAACCCTCTGCTGTCTGATCATTTCCTGATAACATTTACATTTACAATAATTGATTACACAGCAGTGGAGAGTAGACTTTATCAAAGTAGATGTCTTTCTGAAAGTGCTGTAACTAAGTTTAAGAATATAATCCACCCACTGTTATCATCTTCAATGCCCTGTACCAACATAGAGCAGGGCAGCTATCTGAACGCTACTCCAACAGAGGTCGATTATCTTGTTAATAATTTTACCTCCTCACTACGTACAACTCTGGATACTGTAGCTCCTGTGAAAACTAAGGCCTCAAATCCGAAGTACCTGACTCCGTGGTATAATTCTCAAACACGTAGCCTAAAGCAGATAACTCGTAAGCTGGAGAGGAAATGGCGTGTCACAAATTTAGAGGATCATCATTTAGCCTGGAGAAATAGTTTGTTGCTTTATAAGAAAGCCCTCCGCAAAGCCAGAACATCTTACTATTCGTCACTGATTGAAGAAAATAAGAACAACCCCAGGTTTCTCTTCAGCACTGTAGCCAGGCTGACAAAAAGTCAGAGCTCTACTGAGCCAACAATCCCTTTAATGTTAACTAGTAATGACTTCATGAACTTCTTCACTAATAAAATTCTTATCATTAGAGAAAAAATTACCAATAATCATCCCACAGATGTAATATTATCTACAGCTACTTTTAGTACCATTGATGTTAAGTTAGACTCTTTTTCTCCAATTGATCTTTCTGAGTTAACTTCAATAATTAATTCCTCCAAACCATCAACGTGTCTTTTAGACCCCATTCCTACAACACTGCTCAAAGAAGTCCTGCCATTAATTAATTCTTCGATCTTAAATATGATCAACCTATCTCTAATAATCGGCTATGTACCACAGGCCTTCAAGGTGGCTGTAGTTAAACCCTTACTTAAAAAGCCATCTCTAGACCCAGCTGTCTTAGCTAATTATAGGCCAATCTCCAACCTTCCTTTCATATCAAAAATCCTTGAAAGAGTAGTTGTCAAACAGCTAACAGATCATCTGCAGAGGAATGGCTTATTTGAAGAGTTTCAGTCAGGTTTCAGAGCTCATCACAGTACAGAAACAGCTTTAGTGAAGGTTACAAATGATCTTCTTATGGCCTCTGACAGTGGACTCATCTCTGTGCTTGTCCTGCTAGACCTCAGTGCTGCGTTTGATACTGTTGACCATAATATCCTATTAGAGCGATTAGAACATGCTGTAGGTATTACAGGTACTGCACTGCAGTGGTTTGTATCATATCTATCTAATAGACTCCAATTTGTTCAAGTAAATGAAGAGTCCTCTTCACACACTAAGGTCAATTATGGCGTTCCACAGGGTTCAGTGCTAGGACCAATTCTATTTACATTATACATGCTTCCCTTAGGCAGCATCATTAGAAGACATAGCATAAATTTTCACTGCTATGCAGATGACACGCAGCTCTATCTATCCATGAAGCCAGGTATCACAGACCAATTAGTTAAACTGCAGGAATGTCTTAAAGACATAAAGACCTGGATGGCCGCTAACTTTCTGCTTCTTAATTCAGATAAAACTGAGGTTATTGTACTTGGCCCTGAAAATCTTAGAATTATGGTATCTAAGCAGATTCTTACTCTGGATGGCATTACCTTGGCCTCCAGTAATGCTGTGAGGAACCTTGGAGTCATTTTTGACCAGGACATGTCCTTCAATGCACATATTAAACAAATATGTAAGACCGCTTTCTTCCATTTGCGCAACATCTCTAAAATTAGAAATATCCTGTCTCAGAGTGACGCTGAAAAACAAGTTCATGCATTTATTACTTCCAGGCTGGACTACTGTAATTCTTTATTATCAGGATGTCCTAAAAACTCGCTGAAAAGTCTTCAGCTAATCCAAAATGCTGCAGCAAGAGTACTGACAGGGACTAGGAAGAGAGAGCATATTTCTCCTGTATTGGCTTCCCTTCATTGGCTTCCTGTTAAATCCAGAATTGAATTCAAAATTCTGCTCCTCACATACAAGGTCTTAAATAACCAGGCCCCATCTTATCTTAATGACCTTGTAGTACCATATCACCCTATTAGAGCACTTCGCTCTCGCTCTGCAGGTACTTGTTGTTCCTAGAGTATTTAAAAGTAGAATGGGAGGCAGAGCCTTCAGTTTTCAGGCCCCTCTTCTGTGGAACCAGCTTCCAGTTTGGATTCGGGAGACAGACACTATCTCTACTTTTAAGATTAGGCTTCAAACTTTCCTTTTTGCTAAAGCATATAGTTAGGGCTGGACCAGGTGACCCTGAATCCTCCCTTAGTTATGCTGCAATAGACGTAGGCTGCCGGGGATTCCCATGATGCATTGAGTTTTCCTTTCCAGTCACCTTTCTCACTCACTATGTGTTAATAGACCTCTCTGCATCGAATCATATCTGTTATTAACCTCTGTCTCTCTTCCACAGCATGTCTTTATCCTGTTTTCCTTCTTTCACCCCCAACCGGTCGCAGCAGATGGCCACCCCTCTCTGAGCCTGGTTCTGCCAGAGGTTTCTTCCTGTTAAAAGGGAGTTTTTCCTTCCCACTGTCGCCAAAGTGCTTGCTCATAGGGGGTCATATGATTGTTGGGTTTTTCTCTGTATTTATTATTGTGCGATCTATTGTACAATATAAAGCGCCTGAGGCGGCATTTGTTGTGATTTGGCGCTATATAAATAAAATTGAATTGAACTGAATTGAATCTTTCTTGTGTAAATGTAAATTTGTCGGTTATTGTGTAAATACTTACGCTATTGTGTACTTCACACACATGGAGAGATGCCAAACTGCCTTTGATTGTTCTTGTATCAGTGACAATAAAAAGCTATTCTATTCTATTCTATTCTATTCAAAGGCTTTAAATCATGACGTTTCTCTTTATTCTTTATGAACTCTGTTAGTTTCTATCAGTTTTCTGTGTAATGAAGCTAACAGCAGGCTAATAAGATGCTGACCAATAGGTTTCTATTAAAGGTTGTAATTTGTATATTAAGCTTCATAACAAGACAGCTTCTTCTGATGGGATGTGTTTGAGTGATTTATAATCCAGGGCTGCTTATTGGGGAAAATAGTTCCTGTTTTCAAAGTAATCCCATTTTTCCCAGAAAGAAATGTCAGTAGAAATAGATGATCTAAGTGAGAACATGAGCCTTTAAAAAGTCCCAGTGGGTGCATTCAAAGCAGTCCCTCCCTTCCAGTATAGAGTCTTTGGTCCAGCCTGGAACAACTGTGTGCCCAGTTTGAGCTCTCTTCAGTACTGTGATCTGACAGACCCAGAGGGGCCGTCACATCACATTTAGAAGCTCCCCTAATGGAGCCACAACACATGTCCAATACTTAGTCTGTCTTGTTGGACGACCTGGAAGAAATGATTCAAGGACTTAGTCATAGAACAGAGATTCAAATCTCCAAAATCAAACTGGCTGCATCAGGGACATAAAGTCTGAAAACTCTGCACAGTTTCCTGTTTGAAGTAGCTTCCTGTTGGCTTCAGCTGTTTGAGTTTCCATTTTCTAAACTTCTACATTCCGAACCTTCTTCAGCTCTGAACAGATGATGAAACACTGAATGATTTCAAGCTCACCTTTTGTCTAATAAACTTACATCTTTCACTCTTTATACAGATTGTGGAGCTGTGGTTTGTCAGGGATCTGTTATTATCTGGCACCAGCTCTGAAGTCCAACCCTCACATCTGAGAGAGCTGGACCTGAGTGGAAACTGCAAGCTGCAGGATTCAGGAGTGAAGCAGCTGTGTGGTTTCCTGGAGAGTCCAGGATGTAACTCTGAGGTCAGTCAGCTTGTTTTAATTATGCTGAGATGAATATGATGTGAAAGGTGTGCTGACACTAAACTGCAGACATAAGGCTGATATTATACTGATCCACACTGAGGATCTTCATTTTAAAGTCTCTTTTCTTCTTCTGACTGTAGCAGAACAATGTTCACATTTCAAATCTTCAAAGAAGAAGAAAAATCCTCCACTGGATAATTCACTGTGAAACTCTAAAACTCTTCATTCCACCTTAAAGTCTGTCTGACACTGAAATCTGAACCAAAATGGCCGTTTGCTTTACAGACAGCAGTCCAACACAAACATACACACATCCATCCAAAACACAGTCCAACATCCAAATCTCCTCCACTGCCAGCATGAATCATGTGAAAAGAGAAGGAGGAACACTCTGACATGACATGGCTCACAGGGCTGGAGCCTGTGCCCTAGCTTTCATAGAGCAAGAGGCGTGGTCCACCTGCACAGGTGAGCAGTCCATCACAGGGCCAACAGAGAGAGACAGAGAAGCACTCTCTCACATCCACACCAATGACCCCTAAGCAGCATTTCATTGGACTGTGGAGAACATCCAACCTCCACAGAAAGGCCCAGCTGACCAACAAGCTTCAACCTACAAACTTCTTGCTTTAAGGCACTAGTCCTAACCACATTTCCCAGTTTCGGCGGAAATCCTACATTTTCCTGTTTCTGACTACAGGCCAGCTCCACTAACACTTTCTCATCAGACACTGCCACCTAGTGGAGGAAGTCTTAGTTCCATTTGAACCTTCAGATTACACTTAGTTCTTTTAAAAAGTTGGAGGTGGTGGGGCCACAGCACCATCATCACTGAGTGCCATAGGACACTTAACCTTTGTTTCCATATGCTGGGAACTTCCTGTTGTTCCAAGGACTGGAAAATGTGTGAAAATCTTCCAGTCAGTTCCTCACAGCACACTTCAATCATTTCTCTCCCAAAGCATCAGGACCAGGGCTTTTTCTCTCTTTGATACCACTGTTACTCACAAACACCTCATCAGTGTGACTCTCAGAGCTACCAGCCCTTTGCTACAATCACAAAGCTCTTCTTTAAAATCAATGACATCAAAGCTGTATTCAAATGAGTCCAAGTCTTCTGCTGATTCAGCATCACAGTCATCTTTTGTCCTTCTTCTGCATCACTACCATGGACTTCATTCCTTTCCAAGCCAGCCTTGAGTGTCCTTTATTCAGCTCATCCTCTGCTTGGACCTGATTTTAGCTTATTGGGGAAAATACTTCTTGTTTTCGAAGTAATCCCAATTTTTCCCAGAAGGAAATTTAAGTAGAAATAGATGATCTGAGTAAGAACGTCTTGTGAGGCTCCTGCCAGTAGTCAAATCCTCCAATAAAGCTCTCTAATTAAATAAGTGATCATACCTTTACTTTTAAATGTTTATTCTAGTTAACACAAATCAGGTGTGAACAACTAAAATAAGAAACACTAAAGTAAACAAAAGAAGTCATGACTGCTGATGTCTGAAAAATTTAAAAACTATTAAGTGATTGTCAATAGTCTCTTTGTTCAATACTGAATACATTGCAGCAGAAATTGACCACATTTCTGAAATATTTCTGGGTGTAACTGTTACAGTGCCATCTAGACCTGGCCTGGGGTTGTTATCATGTAATCATCAGTTCTTCTAAACTCTGAAAACTTAAAAAATGACACATTTTGTTGATACCACAAGCACACTGAACAATTAATTGTACTTTTATTGCTGTTCTCTCTTCAATTCTTCTCCTCTGATTCTCTCCACATGTTGCTCTGCATAATTGCTCAGTTTCCTGACAAAAACAAAATTAAATATTCTTATTACACTTCAACATAAGTGGGGTTTTTTTTTATAATTGTTCATCTGTTATTTTTCAGACTGAGCCACTGTGGCCTGTCAGAGAGAAGCTGTGAAGCTAGTTTCTCAGGTCTCAGCTCTCAGTCCTCTAATCTGAGAGATCTGGACCTGAGTAACAATAACCTGAAGGATTCAGGTGTGAAGCTTCTGTCTAAAGGAATGACACACTGTACACTGAAACTCTCAGGTGAGATCAAGAATTGTTTTTTTTTCATCAACTGACAGAATTGGGAAATTAATAATAAGGCAGTTCTCTAATAAGAGGAGATTGGAGGTCTTCTGAATTGCAACACACTCTTAAGTTGAAAAGTTCTAAAAGGGGAAGTAGTTCCTGGGGAGCTACTTGCTCTTTTGTTATTGTCTAAGTAGAAACGTGATGCTGAAAATAGTGATGAGTTTGCAGATGTGAATCCAAAGCAGACTTCTCACAGATTCTGAGACTGCAGGTTACATCACTGTCCAACCAAAATTCACTGAACCAGCGGCAAATGAAAGTCCAAAACAATACAGGTCAACATGGGGGTCCGCACTTTGTGTTTACATCTTTTTTGTGGAATCGGTTCACTTGCTGTTTTAGCTGTTTGGTGGTTGTTGAGATGGTTTTGTGAACTTTAGCTGAGATTCTGAGATTTCTATAGATACCACACATGTCTATATTTAAAAAAACAGATTTGGCGGTACATCCCATTAAACCAGATGTTCACCCTCACGCCTGGTACTAGAGACATTAGGGTTCAACAGGTTAAATGTTTATTGCTTAATTATTTTGTATAGTATGAATGGCCCTAAGGAGGTTTTTAACAGCAAGAAAAGTTGTACAACTTAAGAAAATACAGTTAAAAGTCCAAAACTTCTACTTCCGGTTGCTTGTGGTAATGCAGTCTGCAGATAAGAGTTAAGAGTTATAAATTTTAATTATAAATGGCATCATGGCCTCAGACTCATTCAGACACAGAGCCGTGACTCTGTGCTACATGCCCACATTTCTGGGCCTCTGCCATTCAATCACACTTTGTATATAGCTTATTTTATGTCATATCAGTACTGAATTACTGTGTTGGCCAGAGGGGCCGATGGCGCGATATGGCAGCCTCGCTTCTGTCAGTCTGCCCCAGGGCAGCTGTGGCTACAACTGTAGTTTGCCTCCACCAGTGTATGAATGTGAGCGTGAATGAATAATGGCATTGTAAAGCGCTTTGGGTGCCTTGAAAAGCGCTATATAAATCCAGTGCATTATTATTATTATTATTATTATTGAATTGTACTTTTGGTCTTTTTAAAGGCAGCCGTTTTTATTCAGTGTTTTCACAAAAGCCCTATTTAATGCCATTAGGAAGAGCACATGTGAGGTTTAAGTTCTGGACAAGTTTGAAACCGTTTGTCCTCCACAATGGAAAATGGGTCAAAATAAAAAGGTATCACTTTAGACAGCTCCTAATTTTATCAGTTCTACTCTCAGCTTCTCATATATATATCCTATATAAATTCTGCACTCAGCTTTGTGGTCTCCAGTATCACTGAAATGCAGCCAGATGCTGGTCATTTTGTGTTTCACTCTTTCCTAATACGTTCCATAGACTACACTTGCTATCTGTGGAACATCTTCTTTCGAATAATGGTACAATCCCAGTCTGTCTCTTAAAGTGTTTGGCCACATGGTGTGCTCATCAGAAAAACATCTCGGGTGTGCTCACATTGATTATCAGGAAGCCTGAAAAATCATCAATAATTGACATATGAAATTATCTCAAGTGGCTGGATTTGGCCCACAAACCATATGTTTGACACCCTGGTTTACACAGTTTAGTATTCAATCTGCTAGTGAGTTAGCTCCCTGCTAACTAGCAAACCAGCTAACTGCAGCCACAAGCTGGGACTGTGTCTTTCTAACAAGAGCGTCAGATATTCAGACTGGTTTTCTTTGTAGATGATGATGTATTCTCACACTGATCCTTCATGGTGATGCTGCCATCCACCCACTGCTCCTGGAGTCACATTCCTCATCTCCATCAGCCCTCCACCTTCATCAGCTTCATGTTCAGGAGCCTGGATGGACAGTAATTCTTTCCATGGGTTATGGTGGGACACTGAGAGCTGAAGTCAACAGAAGTGAGAAATGAAAGACTGATTCATTTCTATTTAGTCTTGTGATGTGCAGCTTTGTTCAGAGCATGAAGGCCCAGCAAAGATTACTGAAGTCATAGAGTCACTGATGAAACCTGTGTGCTTATAGAAACTGAAACCAGATGAACCAAAATAGAAGGACATTAAAATGAAGTGTCAGCTGCACCAAGGCAAAGGTATTCAGTTGTTGCTGTGAGTTATTTAAATGGAGGATGGAGTCAGACTTTAAGCTGCTGGACTAATTCACTATATCCTGTTCTCCTCATTGAACCTGGATACACAGACTCACCTGTGACACAGTGACACACAGTGTGGGCTACACACACATTAGAAAGTGGATCAGTCACACTTGTGAAATCATTTGTAGTGCTTGGCAACCATGAACACTTTGAAACACCATTAATGGCACTGTTACAGCAACATGCAATCATGAGTTCAAAAGTAGTGCATTGTGTACTTATTTTAATAGTACTGCAGTATGAGAAGTGCAACATTCAGTGTGCAGAGATAAATCAGGTGCTTTCTAAAAGCAGCATTCCCTTTTAACACAGTAGCAGTTCAAATGTTTCTGTCAATCTGAGCTGAAACATGAATCTAATCAAATCAAATATCAAATCAAAGTTCTTTGCCTCTGCCAGGACATTAACATTTGATCTAGTTTGTTCCAAACAACGTTCCCCTCAGAGTCAGAGCCACCAACAACAAGTGAACATTTATAAATGTGTGTTTTTCAAAACAGGAACCAGCAGACTATTTTTCTCTTATCAGGTAGCAGCACAACGCTCATCAGCTCATTTACTGTGCAGGGACTTTGATTGTGTGAAGTGTGTGTTTGTACTGGATTTCCTTTGGAGAATCTCTGTCAGAAACAAGACACAGAAAAACTCTTTCAGTCGTCCTGGTTGAGTTGACAACATGAACTGCATTTATCTTCCTCTGACTTGACATTTTCTTCCTCCTCTGCACCAAGCCGAGACTGCTAAGACACACAAGCTCATTGACATTTTCTGATTAAAAAAAAACTCTTCTTCTGTGCAATATGAGCAGCAGCAGAGAACAAGCTTTCACAGGTACAGATGTTGCAGCTGTGGCCAAGTACATGTGCTGCATGTTTGGAGCAGCACTCTCATGGACAGGCCTCTGTACTGATGGTGGGCTCTGCTCTGTATCCACCACACTGGTTCTCAGCTGAGTCTTCTCCTGTTCACACTCTGATGAAGCAGCCAATAGGGCCAACTTTTTCTCTGGTGGCTCGGATGTTGTTTGCTTCCACAGGATTTCCTCCAACAACCCTCTGTTCCTTCAGTAATTTGGTGACTGAGGCCCAAACTTCAGCCTCCCAGATTTGGGTAAACACTTGAGCTCCTTGAATCTGGCTCCAGTGCAGCAGCAGTTTTCACATATACAATGTTGGCATTTTGCTTGCGTGTCTCCAGGTCTGTTCTGAATGTAGACTTGAATTTTACCACGTAGGCGGGGTCATCATCTGAGCTCTCCATCACCTGAGAGAGATGATACATCACAGAGCATGAAACCAACTTTTGTCCTCCCAGAAGTTCAGTCACAGACCTGCAACAGAAACAAGAATCAAAGATTCAAATGAGAAGGTCATTCATTTACTTCATGCTGTATTTACACACACATACAGAGGCTGTTTGTCTCTCACACACAGACCGGACAGTGAGAAATAAATCATCATAAATATACCTGCAGGGTTCGAGCTGTGCACTCTGTCCGTGTCAGCTGTGGTTGCCATAGCAACCTAGGTGTTGTGTGTGTGGTGAGGACGTCCCTGAGTTGCTGCTTTGAAGATCAGCTTCAAACTTTCCTTTTTGATAAAGCTTATAGTTAGAGCTGGAACAGGTGACCCTGAACCATCCCTTAGTTATGCTTCTATAGGTCAGGCTGTTGGTGGACTACTGCATGTCCTTAACTTTTGTCTTCTCTCTCCTTAGTTTGTGTTTTAAGATAAGATAAGATACCAAGAACTTTATTTATCCCTGTAACTCCGAAATGACAACACAGGCACGGCTTCTTCAAGACGGGCGC
The DNA here is from genome assembly GCF_036321145.2 of Pelmatolapia mariae. Lineage (NCBI taxonomy): Eukaryota > Metazoa > Chordata > Actinopteri > Cichliformes > Cichlidae > Pelmatolapia > Pelmatolapia mariae. The sequence goes on along the minus strand of NW_027052471.1, from coordinate 23,284 downwards.
TTCGCTGCATTTATTGAACGCCGTGAAAACTACAAACATAAAACAAAAAGGCTTAAGCGCTTCAGTCTATCAAAGGTAACACTTGTGATTTAACAACAAAAAATTACCTCGTGGCCGCCTGCCACTTCGGAGGTTCTAGAAGAATATCTTTACAGTCTTGTGCATTCTAAATTAAACCATAAAATAATTAGAACACTATACATTACAAATTTCACAATATTACAATACAGTTATGGCAAAGGACAAATACCTTGTACAGCTGGTAGGCTAACCAGGCCTTTGCAGATAGCTCGCTGAACTCCTTAGCGTGATTATTAAATGTGGGCTCACAGTCTATATTGTCACGCCCCAAACCTCGCGATAATAGCGGTGTAATAAAACTTGTTCTTTGTGACAAGATAACACACCTTTACAATATTGTCCACAGAACTGTACAAGCAAGAACATTTTAACTGCTGGAACCATCTATTAAACTTCTTACACATAAGTCATTTCTGTAACACTTACAATCCCGAAGGAAATTCTTTTGTCATACACATACTCAGTGCAGCAAGAGAGACAGAGGTACAGAGTAATAAGATATACAATATTTACAATAGAATTCAAGTATACAGTAATATACAGTAGGATAGTGCAAAATATAATATTGAATATAACTATTAGGGCTGAGTATCGTCACTGATTTCTAGAATCGATTCAATTCCGATTCACAAGGTCCCGAATCGATTCGATCCACGATTCGATTTAATTCGATTGGATTCGATTCAATTCGATTTAAATCTGGGAAATTTTGACAGTCAGAAATATTATAATTCAGATCAGTACATTTACATATTTTTTGTATCAATAAAAAGGAAGCTGACACTTGCAAGACTTTATCAAAGGTGTGAGCGTCACAACAGATGCCTTTGTGTCAAAGTAGCTGAAGATAAAACACAGAAACACATGAAGGTGGTTTTCCTGGCCTTGGGTTTTATAAAAATATTCTGCAGTACATCAAAAACGAAAGAAAACCATTAATCAACATATGAACATTACCTCTGACGTTACAGCGGTTTTATTAGAGACACGGCTGAGCGTTTTGCATTTTGCATAATTTTAAAAAGCTTAAATGTCTTCAGTATTGAACGGCAGAAATTGGGTTTTCTTTTAGGAAGAATGTAAAAGGGAAAAAAAAAACAGCGGCCGACAGCGCTGTAAACAACGGTAGACTTGTGTGTAACAAGCAAGCGAATAATGAAGAAAACAGATTTTTAGACGGGAAACTGTTCTTGAAGTACAGAGAGAGAGGGGGGGGTGAGGGAGAGAGAGAGAGGGAGAGAGAGAGAGAGAGCTGTGCATCGTGGTGGAAGCAAAACAGTAAAAGTCAGAGGGAATTCATGACGATGTTTATGTGAAGCCTAGTTTGGATCTTCTTTTGCTGCTCGTTCGGTCAATATGACAAGGTTTATGTAAACGGACTCAGGCGCAGACCAGGCGACCTTTGCAGAAACCGATAGTGCGTTTATTTAACAGTGGTGTCACCGGGTGATCATATATATACAAGGTGCTCGGGGAAGGGGTCCGGGGCTCCAGGGGGAAGGGTCCAAAACCACACTCTGCTCTTTCAGCCAACAATCCCACTCCTTTCCACTCCAGTCGCTCCTCTCACTCACTCGGGGGTACAAGGACGGGTCCGGGAAATCTACGCACACAGAAAATCCAATTAGCACAAGAACACAAGGAAACTCACAGACTAGGCAGGATTGCTGAAGCACTAACGCGGGTGGCTCAACGTTCCAGCGACGAGTAGTGTAGGTCTGCCATCTTAAAAAGCCCTTCTGATTGTGGTAACCAGCGCCAGGTGTGATGATGAGCCCAGGTGTGTGGGCCAGGGGCGGAGCCCACAGTGAGCGCCGCTGTGGCCGGGGAAAGAGGGAGAGAGAGCACAAGCACAAAACACATGTTGCCAAACACGGAATCAACCGGTGAGGCACAGGGACCGTGACACAATATTGTTTGGAGAGAGATCAAACTAACAGCTTCAGAATCAGCGCATAAAGGGTGTGAACACAAAGCGCGGGACCCGCCGACAGATCAGAATCAGCGAGCTGTCGGCTTTCAGCCCCGACCGTGTCCGTGCCGTCGGGTATGAAAGGCGACATCTCACTGATTCTGATCCGTCGGCGGGTCCGCGCTTTGTGTTTAGGTCCTTGTGCAGAATCCATGTACCTGCTCTCATTTACTGTCTGAGCTGTTTGGTGGTTGTTGAAATTTTGTGAGATTTCACCAGAGACTCTGGCATTTCAGGCAAAATAAATTTAAATTAGTTAATTAAAAAATTGATTCAGGATTTTAATGAATTGATTTTACGTTACCCAAGCCAGAATCGATTTTAATCGATAAATCAATTATAAAAACCCATCCCTAATAACTATATAACGGAATATAACTATATCCTGAAAAATAAATAGCTTAGCTTAGCTATCAGTGCAGGTGATTCTAAAAGTGACATAGTATTGTGCAATTGGACACAAGAGTAGCAGCAGCCTATGATGGGGAGATGAAACAAACATTCAATGAGAAACTGTTGGGTGGTGTTGCACGGTCTGAATGGGAAGAGAATAGCTTTGTTATTAATCCTCAGAAAATCACCTACAGAGTGAGGAGGAATTGTACAGTCTTATTGCCACCGGCACAAAAGATTTTCTGTGGCGGTCAGTTCTACATTTCGGGGCAATGAGTCTTTTGCTCCGATAGCCCATCATGGAGGCATGCATGGGGTGGGAGTGGTTGCAAAGTAGCTTTTTTAGCATTCTCCTCTCAGACACCTCCTCTAGGTCCTGAAGCGTGAGTCGATCAACTGCAGACCAGAAAACAAACGACGGAAGCTCCAGAAAAGTGCAATCAAACAATGAGTTTATTGACAACGGAGAACAATCATCAGCATATGGCTTATTTGCTCTGACAAAAATACACTGGGTTCTGGTTTTATAGCATAGAGGATCACACCCCCACGTACACGTCAATACAGGTCAAAAATACATTTTGTACAGTCATTGTTTACAGACAAGGGTACATCTTGTACATCTCTAATAACTATAAACAGACATATAACTTCTCTTTTTGATAACACCTTCTTTTAAGGTAATAACTTCAAGCTTCATGGCCTCTAAGGGCTAATAATTGACCCTCGTCCTCAATCTCTAAGTAGACTGAATTGGCGCAGGTCTCAAAAAGAAGCAGAAGACACTTGGGCCTTCGCTCAGGCCTGCTACTAGATTTATGTGTATTGTAAGGATGCATGCAATTAACCTGCTATGTTCTCATCTTCCCTCAACATGTATACCTGGACACTCTCACCAGTGAAGCTTAAAACCCTCTTAGATGGAACATCAACTCTAAACAAGCACAGTTATGCATTGTGTATAGAATGAACTCAACCTTGGAATAGAAAGGTCAATGTGATGACAAACATATTCAATGCAATATGAACCCTGTAAGAAATATTACTGATAAAATAATACTGTAAAACATGTTATTAATACATTCATCATAAGGCAGATTATATGATAACAATAAAAGAATCTCTAAATCCCAACAGTCCAGTCTGACACCCAGGACAGAACCAGCCTTTTTAAATAGTTTGTTCAGCCTGTGGGCATCGGCTGTCTTCATCCCACTGCCCCAGCACACAGCTGCAAAGAACACAGCGCTCTCCACCACCGAGTGATAGAACATGGTCAGCATTTTCCTACAAACATTAAAGGACCTGAGCCGCCTTCTGCACCATTTTCAACTGATTCAACACATTTCTGTCCCTTTTCTGAAAGCTTTTTTTTTCTTGTTCAGAGTCGCTTCGATGTTCTTGGTTACCCATGGTTTGTTATTTGGGAAGCAAAGAATGTTTCTTTTGGGAACCACAGTGTCCACACAGAAGTTGATGTAATCTGTAACCAGTGTTGGGAAGGTTACTTTTAAAATGTATTCCACTACAGATTACAGACTACATGCCCCAAAATGTATTTTGTAACGAATATGTTACTCAATGAGAGTAACATATTCTAAATACTTTGGATTACTTAATATATTATCATGCTTTTACAACTACATGAATGTACTATTGCTGTGATTTATTACTGTTACTGAAGGTCCGCGGCGCCGAACCGTAGTAAAGGGACCTCTGGCTAATACGGTGGGTTCCGTGTCGGGCTGGTAGCCGAAAAATAGCTTTACTTTGTTGTCTGGGTCAACTTTGCTAGTGAGAGACAGAGAGAGGCGTTGAAAGGCTGCTCAGCAGAACTTTTTTGTTTCTGAGGAAAACACGAGCACAGCATACAGTCGAGTCTTAATAACTTACTTGCAACAGGGCTCGTCAGGCACTCTTCTTGGCTGCAGTGGTTATTATTATATTTACATGCTTCCAGCTTCCGTTTTTGCTCGATAACAACTCGTACCTTCCCACTCTCCTTTTTCTCCCTCCTCGCGCTCACAAACACATAACGGGTATGGTAGTCCATTCTCCCTGCAGCACGGACTACACTGCCCATGATTGTACATTCTTAGGGCTATGCCTGTAGCATTCTGCCTATTAGGTTAGCACAACAACAACAAAAAGGCTCTCGCTCACCCAGGAAACACACAGTCGCAGAGAGAGCACGTCACCCTGTAACCATGGCAACCGTAACGCTGCCGCCTGGAACAACAGAACGTAGCTGTCAAACAAAACCCAAACAGTCCCTGACCCGCCACAATGTGAAACAGGAAAAGACCCTCCGTGTAATCCATTTATTTCAGCAAAGTAACTGTATTCTAAATACCACCTTTTTAAACGGTAACTGTAACGGAATACAGTTTCTCATATTTTGTATTTTAAAATACGTAACGGCGGTACATGTTTCCGTTACTCCCCAACACTGTCTGTAACACAGCTTGTGAGATTGTCTATATTCCTGATGAGACTCACAAAGAATATCCCAGTCCGTTGCCTCAAAGCATCCCTGCAGAGTCTCTTCCGACTCCCTTGTCCATGTTGTAACTGTTTTTGTGACTGCAGGTTGTCTCTGGAAAGGCAGGTTTGTAAAGGGGCTGGAGGTGGACAAGGTTGTGATCTGCCCTGCCCAGGGAAGGGAGAGGGATGGAGGTGTATGCCTCAGTAGCATTGGCATAAAACAGGTCCAATGTTTTATTGTCTCTGGTTTTGCAGTCCATATACTGCTTGAATGTGGGTAGAACTGTGGAGAGGTTCGCGTGGTTGAAATCACCCGTTACAGCCACAAACGCAGAGGGGGCTTCGATTCAGGAGATCCGCTGTCGCAGAGGTGATGACATCATAAGCCTGCGCCGCATTAGCATCAGGGGCAACGTAAACAATGATGATAATGGCAAGAGGAAACTCTTGCCCTAAATAATACGGTCGAAGACCGACTGCTAACAGTTCAATGTGTTTGTTACATACAGCTATCTTCACTGTAACGTGACTTGGGGAACATCAGCAGTTGTTAACATTAAAGAGCGACTCCTCCTCCCCTCTTCTTCTCACTGCTGCTGTGTCCCTGTCTGCTCTCACACACATAAATCCGTTTAGATCCACCGCCTGATCCGGGATGTTTTTATGCAGCAATGTCTCCGTGAATCACATAACACTGCATTCTCGGGAAAACTTTCTTTGTCCTTGTTTAGTGTCACGATCTCCTCCATCTTATTAACCAGCGATCTAACATTACCAGTCACTACTGACGGGAGAGCAGGACAGAATCTTTTCCTCCTCAGTCTTCGTTTTTTTCCCAGCTCTGCAGCCGCGGTAGTTCCTTTTTATCACCGCAGGGATCTTGTGCTGAGCACTGGCATGGCTATGCTGTCTGAGTCCCAGCAGCTGGTCTCGGCTATAGACAAAGGGGCAGCGTGGCGTCGCGGTCATCGCAGTAGTTTTTACAGGGAATTTCGCTTCCAAACACGGATAAAAATATCTCAATTACACCAAAAAGTATAAACTGAAAGACTAAGTAGAAAAAAAAGAAATAAATAAGAGCAAAAGAAAGAAAGAGGAGAGTAATTTTCAACTGTAGAGAGCATGTTAGACAGGCTGCCATCCGAGATGGCGCCGTAAGTTAAAGTGTTCTTTGTTCTTGTCTCTCTGAGCTCATCTCTTCTCTTTCCACTCACCCTGCAACCACTCATGGTAGATGCTCCTCCTGGAGCCTGTTTTCACTGGGAGGATCTTTGTGTCAAAGGGAGTTCTTCTTCCCACCATCACCAAGTGCTGCTCACAGTGGATTGTCTGATTGTTGGGGCTTTCTCTCTAATATTGGAGGCTGTTACCTTACATTGTTAAACAGCTTGAGATGACTGTTGTCTGTTGGGAATTGTCACCTATAAATAAAGTTAAATTGAATGGATGTAAATGGATAGATGTTATTGTATTTGACAAGCAGAAAATGATTGTTGACAGATGGATTGTTGTTTTGTGTGTCTGATCACAGAGGAAGGCTGTACTTCTTTGGCCTCAGCTTTGAGCTCCAACCCCTCCCATCTGAGAGAGCTGGACCTGCGCTACAATCATCCAGGAGACTCAGGAATGAAGCTGCTGTTGGCTGGACTAAAGGATCCAGGCTGGAGACTGGACACTCTCAGGGTATGGAGAGACTGTCTGATAGAGGAGCAAGAGCTGGAAAACACTGTCCTTCACTCACTTCCCAATTGTTTCCTGCAAATGAGACATGAACAATCACACATGCAGGAATATTTTCGGGGACAGACACACTAGTCTAGCTGGATAGTACATGCATATTTATGTAGGCGTCTCCAAGGGGTCTGGTTGCAGGAACCTCTAGGTCACAGGTGTACCTGAGATAGTGGCCACTGTGTACCTAATAAAGTGTCAGCCATGTGTATGTTTCCCATGCTGTATGTCCACAGTCACAGTGACAGTCAGTGACACTGACAGAAGGATGAAACAAGGCTGTGAATCTTTTCATTCTGTGTGTGTGACAAAGAGGCAGAGAGGAGCAGCTAACATTTGGAAATGGAAGCATAAATACTGGAAACTCTGCATTCACAGCTGAATTCACAATAAATTTGTTGTGCCCATTTTTCTGTTATTGTTCTCAAACAACAGAATGAGAATGAAATATTGATTTTAACAGGGCCCATAAACAGCATTAGCTTAGCAGCATTGGCTTATTGCCAATGGAGTTTCCATCATGGTCACAGAAATCCTTAGCAGAGCAAAGTGGCCTACTTAGCAATAGCTGCTCAAGTTGTAGAAAGCAAGGAAAACGGTATTAGCATTAGCTGCTAATGGCAGCCTATTTAGCATAAACTCTTCAAATCGTTATAACGCAAGGGAAAAGAGTCACTCATGGCGCCTATTTAGCATTAACGTCTCACATCATTATAACACAAGAGAAAAGGGTATTAGCGTTAGCTTATTCACCTCAAATTAGCTTTAGCCACTAAAAGCAGCCTACTTAGCATTAACTCCTCACATTGTTGTTACCCAAGAGAAAAGAGTATTAGTATTAGCTACTATCAATGTTAATAAGTAAGAGAAAACATTAGTTTGCTAATATCGTAATAATAATAATAATAAAAAAAAGATATTTATTTTACATTTCCGGAAATGGAAAACTGCAGAGACGAAGACGTACCCCAGTTCTGAAAGCCTTGCCAGGGAAAATACATAGGGTGCAACAATACTCGTATTGGTATTGAACCGTTCGATACAGTGCTTTCGGTTTGGTACGCATATGTATCGAACAATACAAAATTTTGAATTTATTTTACCAACTTTTCTTCTGACGATTCTGTCTGTGTTGAGCGCTCAGTGGATCTGCGTTCAACTACTCCGCCTAGGATGCACTGTCGAGCGCAGATCCACTGAGCACAGCGAAAGCTAGCGAGACAGAATCTAAGCTCATTGCAACATGACAACTGCCTCAACGCTACACGAAATTGAGCCTCCCCCACCCTCATTCAGATCTGGCGTTTGGAACTATCTTGGTTTTCATGTGAAGTATGACCCTGATGGTAAGCGCGTATGTTGGATGTGCCACGCAATGCTCAATTACATTGGTGGGAACTAGTGCATTAGCGCAGTTAGCTCGTTAATGTGTTGACGCCGTCCAGCCCCAAGCACGGGGCGATCCGCGGTAACTCGTAAACGGAGATTTGCGGCGTTAAAGTCATTTTAACGAGATTAATGCTGACAGCACTAGTGGGAACACAATGAATATGGCTGCACGTTTACGCCGACATCATCCTAGTGCAAAGCCAAGTGGAAGCAGACAAAAACAACAAGCACGCATGCTACAAACTTTACCCGAGTCATTTAGACAGCCATTAGCACATGATTCTCCTTATGGGACCTGATATGTTTAATATGCTGCTGAGAATATACCCCAGAAGAAGCGTATAGTATAGCTTTTATTTTGGAAAGAGCCATTTCTCTGTAATAAACTCTCTTTTCGAAAGATGAGTGATTTCTCGATCAGATATTTTTTTTTATTATTATTATTTTGTTGTTTCAGCCACATTACATTTAAAAACTATACTTTTGAGTTAAAATATATATTTATAATTTTAATAAATGACAAATTAAAAAGGCATGAACATTTTTTTGTATCGAAAAAATATCAAACCGTGACACCAAAGTATCGAACCGGATGTACTGTCTACATCGGCTGTCTCTCACCCTTTACCTATCCCTGTTGCTTGTCATGTGTTTCTTTGGTGTATTAAGAGTTTTTTCATGTGCTATGTGCAGAGGTGTTTTTTTCTGTCCTCAAACTGATCTCCCTGTTGGAGCTCAGTCTGGGGGGAGTTATTTTTTTCTCCTTATCTTTCCTCATGTTGTGCATCTTCCATTGTTATACCTCTCTGACCTGTCTTCCCCATGTGATGTTTGTGTAATGTATGTATGGTCAGAAGGGTAAGATGGTGCTGGCAAAGGTCGGCAGCCTTAACCCAATTTCCTTCGGGGTTAACCTTCAGGATCAATAAAGTTTTATTGAATTGAATTGAATTGAATATTAGGCTGCTGTTAGCTAGCAGTGGGGGCTGTTGGGGTGTGGGGGGGACCTCTTTCTGTGACTGACTAGAGGATTCAAACCAATTAGATGACGATATTCACATGACTCCCACTCCTTGAAGTGTATTTGTGAAAATGTTGGCCTGTTCCTTTATCAGTGTCTAACAGTATGTTTATGAGAGCCATGTAATGTCGAGAGAAAGAGCGAGTTTTGATACATGAGAGATTTGTAATGTTTAGCGTGTTTGGAGGCTACAGTTAGCGTGTAGTTGGTGTGTAGTGTAGTGGTTGTGTTGTGTGTCGGTTCTACTAGTGAACGTCACAGTTGCTGCCTTAAAGCCATCAAAGGCAGATTGCAGTGTAAATGCTGTCTCCACATGGAAAGCAGGAGTGACCCACCTCCTGCTGTCAGACCTGCAGGTTTATCCCTGTGCTGTTCTCCTCTGTCTTACAGTGGACACAAACTATTTTTTGCAGTGGCACAAATCATTTGTGAGGCTTCTTATTTGATGCAGAACACCTGATTGTTCTGTAAATAGTTTGAAATGCTTATATAAAAACCGCCTGAGGCCTCGGCTGCATTTTTAGGGAAATAGTTGTTGTTTGCAAAACTTGTGCATATTTTTTTAAAATGTACAAAATGATTGGTCAAACATGTTTGTGGTTTTTCCAGTAAAAATCTCACTTTTTTCTCCTGTGATATTTTCTGCAATGACTGGAGATATGGTGTTGATGAATGTGTCAGAACTAATCCAAAGATATAACCACGTGCAGTCTGGAGAAATGACCATCATCTAGTCTGTCCTGTTTCCATCAATCACTGTCTGTCGTGATGAAGCATCACGGGGCCAGACAATAAGGTCTTTAGAGAGGCTCATCTGTGCTGTCTTTCCTCCACCCAGGACCTGTAAAGGTCCAGAATGAGGAACAAACACATCTCTACAGACCTTTCACATCATGGAGATAAACTGTTCACATTTCTTCCTTCAGGCAGACGATACAGAGTGTTGTTAACTAAAAAACAGACACCACAGACAATTCATTCCCCTGGGCATTCACTTTGATGAACACTGTGAATGTTCATGTGTATGAGAGCCATGTAATGTCCATGTGTGCATGCTGACTGTGCTGCTCTGACCCCCCTCCTCCTTTCAGGGTGGAGCCTGCTGGAGTCCGATGGTTGAGACCAGGTCTGAGGAAGTGTAAGTGTGTTTTTAATGGGATTCATGAAAACAAAGCAGCACACATTCAACCATCTTCATCATTCTGATGTCAGGAGTCATCATCAAAGTGTCAGTCAATGAACAGATGATGGATCAATAACTGCAGCTGGATTGTGTTTGTTCTCTCCATCAGATTCCTGTCAACTCACAATCGACACAAACACAGTGAAGACAGATTTGATGTTGATCATCAGCTGCTGTGTTGAAATGGTCTGACTGGTCGCTGTTACTGGGAGGTCGAGTGGAGACGAAACGTTCGTATATCAGTGAGTTACAGAAGCATCAGAAGGAAAGGAGGCAGAGACTGTTGGTTTGGAGACAATGATCAGTCCTGGAGTCTGTACTGTTATAGAGTTGCTCATTGTACCACCTGCTTTAATGGAGTTGCTGTCCTCCACAATAACAGACAAACATGGATCTCCTCCTCCTCCTCCTCTTCCTCCTCCTCTGTCTCTAACAGAGCAGCAGTGTATGTGGACTGTCCTGCTGGCACTCTGTCCTTCTACAGAGTCTCCTCTGACACTCTGATCCACCTCCACACCTTCAACACCACATTCACTCAAACTCTTTATCCTGGGTTTTGGGTGGGTCCTTATTCCTCAGTGTCCCTGTGCTGAGTGTAAAGAGTGTCTCCTGTTAGAGAAACACTCTGACTGTTGAACAGTTCAGTCTGTACATGTCTGTCTCTTTCACTCACAAACACGTTTTCAGATTCATGGATTCAATCAGTTGATGTTTGAAACTCTTCTAAATGGTTCCTTGTAAACTTCTTGTTTCAGCCATATAAGCTGAAAATATTGTCTCAATAGTTTTGAATGCAGTTCTAAGCAGAATCTGATTGTATTGAGGGATCATAATGCATGTGGCTGATATAATAAACAGCAGACGCTGCATTGATAGTTGTATATCATATTATTTCACTTCAAATAGAGGTGATCCACTAATGCTGCACTAATGAATTAGACTAACTATTCACTTTAGCTAAAGTTATTAAGTTAGCTGAAGAGTTGGGATGCTGTGTAGGACATAAATAAACCTAAAGTACAAAGGTTTGGACATTCATTTGCATGTTTCCCTACTGTAGGGGTCTCTGCCAGTATGCGGGGCTCTGAGAGGGTACAAGATGACAACTTTGTCAAAGCTGAACCAGGGCAAACTTCGCTAAATGAGCCTTTTTAGCTAACAGCTATAATAATAATAAAAGTTAGAGTTAAGGTTAGCTTTGCAGTTTGCTGTCTCCAGTATCAGTGAAATGCCGTGAAATTTCTGTTTCTGCTCACTTTCCTGAAGCACTCGCTTTTAGGAAAAAGAGAACCCCAGAAACAAACTTTAGGGCCAAAGGTCACATATTTGTTTAGTGGTTTATAGTTCAAATTCTAAACCTTTTATTCATGTACATTCTAAGAGCATTATTGTTGTTACAGTAAAGCAAATACAGATGTATAGAGAAAAAAAATACTAACTATGCTAAAAAAACAAACCCCCTGTTAGGTTTATATAGTGGATTGTCATTTATGCTTAGAAATATCTACTCATATAGCCTTAGAAGTATATAATCATTTGTAGATTGAAAGAATGTCTCATCCTAGGAGGTCTGTAACAACTCTGTGTAGCATGAAGAGGGGGGTGCGTTCACTCCTCTCCAGAGTGTTCTGGCATAGATCACACACCTCTTGGGATCATGAGCAAGGCTGTATCTTCTCTTGCTGATATATGGTATAGCAAACACGCGTATATCTGTTTGAGTGTAAGAGCCTTTGTTTATGTGAACTGCTGGACTCCCTGGCGCCAGTAGGGTGGGGAGTCTTCATGGGGTCACATCATGACCCCCCCCCCCCCCACACACACACACACACACACACACACAAACACACAAACACACACAAGCACATACTTACACAACCTACAGTCAAGGTACTCTTTGTGTGTATGTAGACGTAATATGTTAATGAACCTATGCATATTCATGTAACCCCAATAAAAGAGCAGTGTACGGGGGAGCTGACGAGAGCAACTGGGATCAAGCGAAGGAATGGAGTATGTGCGGTTCTCTCCCGTGCACAAGAAACATAAAGAACTTTGCCTACTCGTGTCTTGCTTTGCTGTGTAATTACATTGTCTTCAACATTCCAGCGAATAGGTTTAAGCTACAAACCTATCACCCACCTTGTTAGGTTTAATGTATGTGTTGTAGGTTGCCATTTAGAAAGCTAGAATGCTTCTGTTTGCTATCTAGGTACCTACGCATATGACTACGTGCACGACATTGATAAGGGGAACAAGCAGCCTTGAGAAGAACAGATTCTACAGACAACAATCTGGGAGAGCTGCACTCCCATCATATAACCACACATAATGTATAACCATGCTTGCACAGCACATTCACGCGTGACCTCGTTCCTGAGTGAGCTTCTGTTTATCCAGCAGTATCAGGGGTAAAACTCTGACACCCTTGATGTCCATAAATACAATAAATAAATAATAAAAGGTTCTTAAAGTTGTAAAGTAACATGTCAGGTAAAGTTCTTCATGTTTGTACTTGAACTTGAGTAAATGTGTTGACCTAGTTTCCCACAGTTCCAGCAAACACATGGAGCAACACAACGAGAACACACAGTGAGGTGAAGTGGATCAGGTTTTCACCACTGCAAAACACATCCACACATGTCAGGGAAGTGGGAGGGGCAGTAGGAGTGGTGGGAGGGACAGTGAGGGGAGTGGTGGGAGGAGCAGTGGGAGGAGCTGTGGTTTGTAATGAACTGTATGGGGAGGGGAAGGTAACAAAGCCTGGTGGTGTCCCTGTAACTGTGTCGCTGATCGATTTCTGGTACTGGGACACAGGAGTGTAGACTGAAGGAGATGCAGTGCATCCAGGCACACTGAAAACTCCACTCTGGAGCCAGACTGATTCACTCTGAGTCATGAGTGGTGCTCCAAGAGTATCCTGTGGAAAGACAGTGACGAAAGTTATCAGGACAGATGTGTAACTCTTAGAGGTCGACCTTTTTCACCTGAGAAAGTTTTAACTTTGTTGGTAGTTTTGTTACAAACTGCTCAAATAAATTAAGTGAGCACTTGATCATCCCAGTATAGCACAGTCAGTAAAACGTCATGGATATCAGTCTGTCCAGTTTGGAAACATGAACCACTCTGAATCCACTTCAGCTGCTTTGGTGCAAATGAAAGTGACAAGCATTTCTGGAGCTTTGCTTGTTTTTCAGTGCTGGCATGAATTCAGAATCTGGGTGTAACAGATCATTGTTTACAACTAGCCCTGTTAGAGAAACCAGTTTCAGCTTAAACAGGTTTACCTCTCCCATACAAAGATCTAACAACATTAACCGCTGGTCCTCACCAAGCAGGTTTTCTCACACTCGAAGCACCAGACTCTTTGTTCCACTGACTGAAGTGTGGAGTCATCCTTGAGACTCTTGAGAACCGAGAAAAATCTAACTTCAGGTTTTCTTGCAAAAATCATGTTTTTACTGTAATTTAGGGTACATTGTTCCCTTTCAAACTGAAAACCAGATCCAATAATGATTTCTTACATTGCTTTTATATTTCTAAGAGTGAGACTGAAGAGAAATACAAATAGAAAATGCCAGGAATTGAGGGGGAGGGTAGGGTGGGTTTGGATTTAACATAAGCATCAAGCAAAGAACAAAACAGGTTGGTGCATATTTTATAAATCTGACAATAATTTTCATGTTGCAGTTATTTGCTACAGCCCGATGTCCCCAGCAGGTCCCTGAGGTCATGTGATCAGGGCTTACTTGCTATAAAACAGACTAAGATGAGAACTAAGGCTGACAGAGCTTTTGCCACTGTGGCCCCGAAATATGGTGTTCATTACAGCCTCTTTGCTCTTTATTGAACACCATATCCAACAATCTTAAATATAACCAAGATCGTAGGACATGTGGAACTGAAATTAAAATATTGTTTCATCTGAACTCTATGCTTTTCCAAAGTCATGCATTTTACTAGTTCAGGTTTACAACTGTCCAAAATGCTTTCAGTCACTCACAAAGCTCTATTCAGATTCTTTTCATGACCTTGTTAAGCCTCCTCCAGATTAAATAGATGTAGAGCTTCAGGTAATAGACCAGACTGACAGCCTACATTCCATATGGATCAACCAGTCAGAGCTTTTTGTCCTCCTGCAGCCACCATAGCTGGGATTATGCACTTTGGAGGGGCAAGACAACAGAACTCAGCTGACTGCAGTCTGTAGTCTACTGACATCTAGTGGTGACTGTTCCAAAAACAAACAAGTGGAATTACATTTAAAATGTATGACAGGAATCTGTACATTATTATTAAAAGGCACTAAATACATCTACATGACACAGCATCCACCCTGCCTCACAGATGATGCCTCAGCTCATGAGCTGCTTCTCTCTTTCTCCGTCCTGCTAACCAGTGATCGTGAACTCTCTCTTGATTGTGCACTTTAACAGTAACACACATGTAACCTTCTTAACAGCTCAACAAATATCAGCAAACTGTTTCTGTGCAGTTAGTCACACAGTGTGTCTGCTAGCTAAAGGTACATTTGCAGTATTTCACAGGGAGAGGAAAGAATATGAGCTAACATCACTCAGAGATGGAGAATGATGCACGAAACACAGAAGAGGAAGAAGAGCGATTAGTTTTAAAGGTTAGGACTGAATAAAGCAGCAAGAGCGAAAGGGAAGCTTTACAAGATAGTAGTGAGGCAAGCTATGATGTATGATTTGGAGATAGTGGCTCTAACACAAAGACAGGAGGCTGATCTGCAGGTGTAAAGATTTTCATTGGGAGTGACCAGGATAGGGTGAGATGGAGGCAGATGATCCGCTGTGGCGACCCCTAAAGGGTGCAGCTTAAAGAACTAATGCTTCACATCCATTGTTACGTCCATGATTAGTTAGGCTACCTATTCTGGTAAGGGACTAGTTTAACCTGCTGTGTTGCAAGAACAACACTATAATACACATGGCAGCGTTCTGCAGGTCATTCAAAAAGTCTGAAATTAAAACGAAGAAAAATACAGTCTGAAAATGTCTTATAATATTGTGAAAGAAAATTTCCATTAAAGGTCCCATGATTTACCACTTAAAGACAAGCACTTTATATCAATGTTATTTTCTTACAATGCGTATTTCAGTTCGTATTCGTATTCCAAAATACCACACAGATGTTCTGCTTTAAAATCAAAAGCTTTAAAATGAACTAGAAGGACAGCTGGGCCCACCACTGTCAGTGAGAGGTTTGTGAATGACAGAAACAGCTAATGGTAGCACCAAAGCTCATGGAGTAGATTACATGGCTGCTGATCACTGACTGACTGCTGGGGCTCTCATTTGATGTTGGCTCAGCAGTATCATATTGCTTCCTGTTTCATGGTTAGATAAACTATAGGAATGCCTTGAAGACATAAAGACCTGGATGGCCTCTTATTTTCTGCTTCTTAATTGAGATAAAACTGAGGTTATTGTACTTGTACTCGGCCTTGAAAATCTTAGAAATATGGTATCTAACCAGATTCTTACTCTGGATGGCCTTACCTTGGCCTCCAGTAACACTCTGAGAAGCCTTGGAGTCATTTTTGACCAGGGATATGTTTTTCAATGCACATATTAAACAAATATGTGAGACTGCTTTCTTCTATTTGTGCAATATCTCTAAAATTAGAAATATCCTGTCTCAGAGTGACGCTGAAAAACTAGTTCATGCATTTATTACTTCCAGGCTGGACTACTGTAATTCACTATTATCAGGAAGTCCTAAAAACTCCCTGAAAAGCCTTCAGTAAATCCAAAATGCTGCAGCAAGAGTACTGACAGGGATTAGAAAGAGAGAGCAGATTTCTCCTGTATTGGCTTCCTGTTAAATCCAGAATTCAAAATCCCACTCCTCACATACACGGTCTTAAATAATCAATGACCTTAATGACCTTGTAGTACCATATCACCCTATTAAAGCACTTCACTCTCGCACTTCAGGCTTACTTGTTGTTCCTAGAGTATTTAAAAGTAGAATGGGAGGGAGAGCCTTCAGTTTTCAGGCCCCTCTTCTGTGGAACCAGCTTCCAGTTTGGATTCAGGAGACAGACACTATCTTCAAAATACTTCATATTTTTTCAATATTATAGTTTTATCTTCTTTTGAAAAACCAGCCTGTTTCAGTACACTTCTTAATAATCATGATTGATCAGATATTATAATATTTGCCTTATTTAAGACAATTGCAAATTATTAAAGTCTGACAGTTTGTTTTTGTTTCTTTACAAAAATAGTTTTATGGTGAATTATTTTACCAGCAGTAACTAGTTAGTTAGTATCTGATTTGCCTAGATGTAATAAGTAGCTGTGAAAACAAAATGTATCAAAGTCAATTGGCTGTTGTTTCATTTTGTAAGTACATTACAGAAACATGGGATCAATTATTGAGTAATCTTTAAAATACTAAATTTTTAAAGTGCTTACTACATATCTTGGGTACAAATTTTTGAGTAAACCGTTCAGCCTACAGTTGGTTAGGCATTTCCTGTAAATATATACAAGCAGAACCCAGTTTCTAATAAAATCTACAGTTGCAAATATGTTAAGTTAACCGTCCACATTGTGTTTTGTGTTATTTGTAGAGAAACCCTGTGTGAAGGTCAAGAGGCCGTGGAGTGAAGTGGAGAAAACAGCAGTACAAAGACGGTTATCAGCTTTTCTGATTTGTCCTTTTGGCAGGCATGCAAACAAATCAAGTACTTAATGATCACTTTGTTGGTGTAAGTCATGAGACTTAACAATTGCTGACCTAACAACTGTTACCCTTCTGGAAATTGATGTTCCCATTGTGTAATAAATGCAGTTTGCTTATGTTGCAGCTTTCTGGGAAGTTATTTGGTAATCTGTTTATGTGTATATTTCAAATTGTTTAACTTACACATTATTTGGTTGCACTAAAATAGAAAATAGAAGAGAGTAACTGGAAAAAGAAAAAATTTGTACAGACAGAAACGAACTCAAAAGCACCCCCTGGTGAAAAATCACCCGAATAGCACCCTATGGCAAATGTCCTCACTCTAATAGTAAAATGAGTTTTTTTTCTACTTGAGTGTTTTAAGATTTTGAGGTGATTTTTGCTGTCAGAGAGCCACCCAGTGTTCAAAAATGGCAAAGATTTATCTGCAAGTGTAGCAGAAATGGTGGTCCTCACTTTGATAGTCCATTTACCTGGTCCTCAGTCGGCATGCATGACAGGAATGTGTGTGTGTGTGTGTGTGTGTGTGTGTGTGTGTGTGTGTGTGTGTGTGTGTGTGTGTGTGTGTGTGTGTGAGTGAAATGTGACTCCCCAAAGCTGGTGCCAGGAGTCTAGCTGTCCATCTAAACAAAAGGCTCTTAGACTCAAACAGATATACGTGTGTTTGCCATACCATAGAAAGGTCAGCGAGAGAAGATACGATCTCTCTTATGACCCTAGGAGGTGTGTGATCTATGCCGGAACACTCTGGAGAGGAGTGACTGCACTCCCTTCTTCATGCTACACAGAGTTGTTACAGCCCTGAGTCCAGACTACAGACTGGAGACTCTGAGGTCAGTAGAGTGTTTGAGTGAGTGGGTGGTGCTGTCCAGCTGACACATGTTGTAAGCAGTCTTGTACTAAACACAGTCAGTATGAAACAACGAAGCTGTGAGAGGAGAATGGTGACAGGCTTCAGGATTGGACAAACACTTCCTGTTTCTGCCTTTTTGTGACCTTTATGGTCACCATAGTAACGGCTGACACGCTCTGATCAAACACTGTCAACAGCCAATCAGCTCTCTGAAGAAAGCAACACGCAGACCAATGACTGCATTCAGTTTTAAAACAGTGAAGAACACAGGCTGTAGGTGATGAAGCATTTAGTGAGAGCAGATGTTTGGATGGAATTCCTCCAGTTAACAGCTGGAACCATTCCAACTGGTTTGTTGGGGTTCCTACAGAGCTCAGAGTGGACAGACCAAGGTTATTCTAATGAATGAAAGTCCAAACTAAAACTAGAGTGAAAAACATTTTCATCAGCTTTGCTAAAGATTAGCAAAAGTGAAAAAACAATGAGTACTATTACAGTCCCAGCACTGAAGTCCCTGCTGCTCTTTATACTGGATATGTCACGGCTGCCAGGGCAGCCGTGTGGTGTTTGTAGAAAAAGGACCCAATATGCAGGAAACAGCTAGAAAAGGGGTGGGCAATTCCAGACCCCGAGGGCCGGTGGTCCTGCAGGTTTTAGATCTCACCTTAGTCAACACACCTGAATCACTTGATTAGTTGGTTACCAGGCCTCTGGAGAACTGCAGGAGCTAATTTAGCCATTTAAATCAGCTGTCTTGGTTCAAGGACACATCTTAAAACCTGCAGGGACACCGGCCCTCGAGGCCTGGAGTTGCCCACCCCTGAGCTAGATGCAGGTGAACGTTTATTTACAAAGTGGGAAACAGTAAATGAGGCATGAGAAACTACTAAAAACCTAACCTGGGAAAACTAATAAGGAGACTGAATTAATAACAAAGAAGGACAAAGAGCAGAGAGACGCAGAATGAATGAAGAGAACACTATGAAACGCAGACGGAGTAACAACCAGCACAGCCAAACACACTATATATATACAGACACAAGGTAACTAGGGAACTAGACACAGGAGGGAGACACAGCCGAACCTAATGAACATGACGAGGAGGAAACAACCAGAAAGCATGAACCTAGATCCAGAAACACCAGACATTAACACAGAGACCTGACATAACTGGAACAGAGGGAGTACAGAGCCAAAACCAAAGATAATATATAATAATCAAAACAAAACCACTGAGTCCAGGGCCGTTCTTCGTACCTCGCTAAGTAAGTTAGCCGGATTTGAATGTTGACGATTTCGCATGATCTTGGATCATTCAGTTCTCCGAAGCTCATCTGGGACTTGCTGTCATAGCAACAGATCCGTAAGCGTAAACCTGCTCGGGAGCAGGCTTACTTTATGTAAACAGGATTAGATCGCGGCCACTCAGGTATGTCCGCTGCAGTTATATGAAAGCAACAGCGATATTTCGCCACTGTTTACCATAAATAAATATTATCAATGTAACTAAATATAATGCAGTATTTGATTATTTTATTGATTTCATACAGATACATACAGGTCATTACTCAAAAAAGGGGAAATGTACTATTAATCATTCTATTTCATGTATTTGATTATTTCAGATGCAATTCATATTTTAGAGTAGTAATAGTAAATTACGTCGTGAAATCAAGATGAGAGACCACGGCTATAAAAGCGAAGATGGATTTGGGAAGTCTGTTGCAGCCATGTCCTGTCCGTTTGTACGCGAGCAACCCATTGCGGAAGGTGCAAGATTGATAAGGAGGGTTTACAGAATTCAGCGTATATTGCGGGATAGACGGTGTGCTTAACCATCTCTCTCTCTCCCTCTCTCTCTCTCTCCCTCTCTCTCTGAGAGATATAGATTATAGATATATATATATCTCCCAACTTACTGTGCATGCTTCAGTCACCCCTTGCATGGGAACAGGTAAAAGTGATGGAGTGTTATGTAAAACTACTCACAAAAAAACCCACAATGTCAATAAATGTCACAGTACAAAAAGGGGTGTGGCGAGGGGGTGCCGGACCACCCTGTCTTTTATTTGCTCTGCCCTTTTCTTTGGTTGCTGTTATAAACAAACAGATTATTTCCGGGTCTCTTTTCAAGAGACTGAAAGCAATATAAATATTACAATTCGTAGAATATTCTTATATTTCGCTTTTACTTGTTCCCATGTTCTAGTGGGTCCTGTTGTGGCTCTAATGTGAAAGAGGGATATGATGTAATATAATATAATGTGGTATAATATAATATCACATGATATAATGTAATATCATGGATCACTTACGAGTTTGATTTGTCAGCAACTTTCTACCAGCCCTTCTCTCCTTGCTTTTGCAGTCTTTGCAGTGTTCCCCTGCGTTTTAATTAGACTCTGAAACTCCTGAAATCCCTCAATCAAGAGTTCTTGCTCTGCTGCCGTAAAATACTGAGCGCGCTCCTTCGACATCTTCGCCGACCAATCAAAGGGTTGCCGATCAATGTTTCTACTATCGATGCGTAGCCCCTTTTAAGCCACCCAGTGATCTCAGATTACTTCATCCAGCTATACTAATCGTCAACAACAGGTGTGTTCGGAGAACCGGATTAGCGAGCTCAAAGTTAGCGCGATGATTAGATCTTGGATGTGTCATTTGATCTTGGATGTAGTAAGCGAGGTACCTCGCTAAGTAAGTTAGCCGGATTTGATTGTTGACGATTTCGCGTGATCTTGGATCGTTCGGTTCTCTAAAGCTCATCCGGGACTTGCTGTCATAGCAACAGATCCGTAAGCGTAAACCTGCTCGGGAGCAGGCTTTCTTTATGTAAACAGGATTAGATCGCGGCCACTCAGGTATGTCCGCTTTATTTATACGAAAGCAACAGCGATATTTCTCCATTTTTTTTTCATAAATAAATATTATCAATGTAACTAAAGATAATGCAGTATGTGATTCTTTTATTGATTCCATACAGATACATACAGATCATTTCCTTAAAAAAGGGAAATGTACTATTAATCATTCTATTACATGTATTTGATTATTTCAGATGTAATTCATATTTTAGAGTAGTAGTATAAATTACTTCATGTAATCAAGATGAGAGACCACGGCTATAAAAGCGAAGGTGGATTTGGGAAGTCTGTCGCAGCCATGTCCTGTCCATTTGTACGCGAGCAACCCATTGCGGAAGGTGCAAGATTGATAAGGAGAGTTTTCAGAATTCAGCGGATATTGCGGGATAGACAGGATCCTTTAGCTCAGCGCGACAGTGTGCTCATAGAGAGATATCGATTTTCCCGTGAGGGTATTTTTTTCTCTCTCTCTCTCTCTCTATATATATATATATATATATATACATATATATATATCTCCCAATGCTTCAGTCACCCCTTGCATGGGAACAGGTAAAAGTGATGGAGTGTTATGTCAAACTACACACAAAAAACCCGACAATGTCAATAAATGTCACAGTACAAAAAGCCGGGGGTGTGACGAGGGGATGCAGGACCACCACCTGTCTTTATTTGCTCTGCCCTTTTCTTGGTTGCTGTTATAAACAAACAAACAGATTATTTCAGGGTCTCTTTTCAAGAGACTAAAAGCAATATAAGTGATAAATATTACCATTCTGTAGAATATTCTTATATTTCACTTTTACTTGTTCCCATGTTAGTGGGTCCTGTTGTGGCTCTAATGTGAAAGAGGATATGATGTAATATAATATAATGTGGTATAATATAATATCACATGATATAACGTAATATCATGGATCACTTACGAGTTTAATTTGTCAGCAACTTTCTGCCCAGCCCTCTCTCCTTGCTTTTGCAGCCTTTGCAGTGTTCCCCTGCGTTTTAATTAGACTCTGAAACTCCTGAAAATCCCTCAATCAAGAGTTCTTGGTCTGCTGCCGTAAAATACTGAGCGCGCTCCTTCGACATCTTCGCCGACCAATCACAGGGTTGCCGATCAATGTTTCTACTATCGATGCGTAGCCCTTTTTAAGCCACCCAGTGATCTCAGATTACTTCATCCAGCTATACTAATCGTCAACAACAGGTGTGTTCGGAGAACCGGATTAGCGAGCTCAAAGTTAGCGCGATGATTTGATCTTGGATGTGTCATTTGATCTTGGATGTAGTAAGCGAGGTACGAAGAACGGACCCCAGAGTGTTGCGACTTTCAGCCATAAATAAAGCCGCAGCCGGCTGAGTTGGTTGTGTTCCTATGGCGCGCCTCCAATAATCCATAATGAGTCGTACTTGTACTTTGCGTATTTATTTTAAGAACAAAACAAAACAAACTTTTTGCACTTTGAATCAAATTACAAATAGCGCATGCATTAACTGATGTGCCAAAAAAAATGACGGTCAACAGAAAAGTTTTGCCCAAACCACTCACCCAACACACCTGCTGCGAACACCACATCAGGTAAATAGACTGTGACCACACCCACATGCCATCACCTGAGATGCAGGTAAAGCTATACACCTGTGCCACCACAACAAATAAGCAAAACGTAAACATTGACTTTGGCTCTTACAATACCGGCCCCTAATTATGATCTTTTAAATAATAATTACAAATTATCAAGTCTTACATCCTTTGCTTGTTCATAAAACATTTCAATCGCCCTTAGTAAGTAAGTAAATTTTTATTCATATAGCACATTTCTAGGAGAAAAGATCACAAAGTGCTTCACAAGGTATAAAACAAAAACAGTTCAAAATTAACAAAATGCAATTCTAAAAAGATGTGTTTTAGCTGTTTTTTAAAAGTAATCAATGAGTCTGCAGATCTTAAGTTCTGAGGAAGAGAGTTCCACAGTCTGGCGGCCACAGTGGCAAAAGCTCTATCACCCTTGGTTTTCAGCCTAGTATGCTGAATAACAAGTAGGCCCTGATCACAAGACCTCAGGGACCTACTAGGGATATAGGGCTGTAAAAGTTCAATGATGAAGGCTGGTGCTTGTCCTTGAAGAGCTTAAATGTCAGAACCAGTATCTTAAAATGGACTCTGAATTCAACGGGGAGCCAGTCCAGCTGTATAAGCAACGGTGTCACATGAGAGTACTTAGATGTTCTTGTTCAGAAGCTTTGCTGCAGCATTTTGGACAATCTGCAGACGCTCCAGGGGAGTTTTTGTTTAGACATGTAAACAGTGAATTACAGTAGTCCAATCGTGATGAAATGAATGCATGAATAACAATCTCCAGTTCAGTATGAGATACTATAGGCTCAGTTTAGAAATGTTTCTTAAATGATAGAAGCAGGACCGAACCAGAGATTTGACGTGGACATCCAGGGTAAGAGCAGAATCAAAGGTTACCCCTAGGTTCCTGATAGAAGATTTCACAAATGTTGAAAGTGGACCAAGAGCATTCATTATGTTAGGTACATGTCTGTCTGGAGCACATACAAGGACTTCAGTCTTTTCTTCATTATGTTG